>NC_090223.1:26917924-27102924 GCF_024489055.1 Chanodichthys erythropterus | reverse complement strand
TCCATAGTTATTGTGATGATCTTCACCTGTGTTTACTCTGATAGGACACTCGTGAACTTGAGAAGAACTGGCTTAATACATGCACTAAAAACCACCTGCACTATTTGTTTGCACTGTATATGCCACACCATGCAATTCATATATTTTAAGTGTGACTTTAAGTGTCCAAATACTTTATGGGGGCAATGTATATAAAAGAGTGTTATTAATTGTGTTTGCTGCCGCCGACCCTCCAACACCCTGAAGATAAACATACATTTATTTACAACTTCCTGCTTTAATGGACTTTTAAAGACCAGTCATTGATCATTGTTGGGTCACATTGTCTTAAATGTGATGCTTTGCACTGATTATGCTGGAAAATTAATGTTTTTGAATATGGCCGAACAATGTATAGTAAAATGTGCAGCACTGATTAGCTGTTGAAGAATTGTTGCCATTGGTTGAAATATTATTCATATGCATGGAGCCGATCTGTCATTGGTTTTGGTGGGTTTCAGCTTCACAGTGGCAAATGGATTCGTGCCTCTGCAAAAACATAGAAAGAAATTATGTTAAACAAAAGTATTCTCAAAATAGATCTCTTTTTTTGGTGCTGAGGAAGCAAAAAGCAACATAATTAAAGTTTAATGGTCTGAAATGAATGAATATAAAACTGTGTTTTTACTAACCTTGGAAAAAGTTGTGGCCGAGACTCATAGTGATCTTGTCTCTGTCAAAAATAAAATAAGAAAAGTCATTCAGTATTGATGATTCTTTTAAAATGGTTTCATACTATTCTTCTTGCAAAAAAAAAAAAAAAAAGTCACAGCAAAACCACACGAATGTAATGTTTTCTCCTAAAGACTAATCTTGTAATCAAGGGTCAAACTCAAACAAAAAGTAACTATTGCCCTTGACATTTATTTTGTGGCTCCAGGGGATTTAAGCCAATGTGTTACTTGCCATTTCTTTGTCATTATTTGTACAATTTACAAGTAAATTTATGAGTGAAAAGTAAATCCTACCTAAAATTTTCTTCCAGTGCACTTTAAATTTGAAATATGATGCAACAGAATTATAATGTGAAAATTTCCAACTGAGATTATTGAACAAAGAAAATGCGACATCAATGCGGAGGCCACATGAGTCATTGCTATGCAGTACATTATCATGTATGTATTCATATATTGGACAAACTATTTAACTTACATTTTATAAACATCATATTAGTTTATAGTTCAGTTTTGGATATAATGAAAATTAAACAATATCCCCAACAAAATATACAAAATATTACTATATATGGTTTAATTGGTCATTAATTAAGGTTTTTTCCTGTGTCCTCAAGCCTGTTTTGTAAAATAACAAAAGCCAGTTTCTGAATTATATCATCTTCCAGGACATGACATCATTTTGGAGGGAAATGGACAGCACACATGTTGGTGTGTAGGCCTATTAGCAATGAATTTGATCAATTCTGTGATGTTTAATAAAATGAATCAAATCAGCATGAAAGCTCTTTATTTCCATCCTGTTAAGCATCCAGATAGATAGATAGATAGATAGATAGATAGATAGATAGATAGATAGATAGATAGATAGATAGATAGATAGATAGATAGATAGATAGATAGATAGATAGATAGATAGATAGATAGATAGATAGATAGATAGATAGATAGATAGATAGATAGATAGATAGATAGAGACACAGCAAACCACAACAAATGGAACAAAAAGCAATAGGCTCATATATAATTGTGGCTCTTTGCATTATTTGTGGTATAGCAGAGAGAATCACATCAAAGCATGCACACACACACACACACACACACACACACACACACACACACACACACACACACACACACACACACAGATAGAGAGACAGACCGTCAGCAGAAAGAGCTGCCCCCCTGCAGCCACCAGAACGAAGGATGTGGTGTCATGGAGAACAGAACTTCACCACAGTGCCCCTGCTGGCCACAGTAGGAACTGACACTTAACATTCAACGTCAGCCTGCTCTCGTCTTATCTACACATTTACATTAGCTTACAGTCAAGAATCTCTCCAAGGATTTAAAATATTCTGAACATCAGCAGATCTTCAAAAAACCCACAAACCACATCAGAATGTAAAGCACACTCAAAGGATTCCTACATTACAGTCGCTGCATCTTAATTTTTATTTGGCATGTAATATTAATGTCTATTTGATGGGGAAAAAACAGAATGTGATCATTTATCTTCAATTATAAAAGTCAACATACTTTACTTACTTTCTTAATACTTGCTATAAATGTGAATGATTCTTCAGTGCACATTATTCCAAAGACAAATTTTTTTGCCTTCATAATGAAATAACTTTTCCTTTTCTGCTGAAATCACCAATATCTTCAACAACCTGCCATACTTTTCACAGTCTAACACAATGCTGATGGATAAAATCCAGCCATTTTAATATAATTAAATAATAATAATTAAAAAATTAGAAATATTTTCCCTTCAGCTTTTATGTTGCTGTTAATGTAGTTGTTACCCTGTTTTCTGAAGGGGTGGGAGTCACGGGTCTGGAATTGCTAGATCTGGTCGATGGAGGTGGTGGCGGAGGTGCAGGCGGAGATATTTGTTGGCTGCTGCTCACGGTTTGGTCGAGGAGGTTACTCATACTGCTGCTTCTAAAAGAACTGCTACTGAACAGAGAAAAATGTTCAAAGTTCATGAGAATTAAAAAATGAGAAAAGTACAGTATCGGCTTACCTGGAAACAGGTGGCTCAGGTGGTTCATCCATGGGGCCCACATAAGCAGCAGGGAACCAGCCTTGCCTAAACAATGCATATCGAATGAACAGGAAACAAAATCAGGTGGTCTGTTTGAGCATCAGATGTTTTTAATGTGTTACTGAGGAGAATAAAGCAACTCTCCATTTCATAAATGGATATTTGTGGAGTGTGAACACCATTAAAAGTAGAGATGGTTGAGTCTTGAACAAATCATTCACTTCAGCAGGTAACTGGTTCACAGAATCGAACTGAATCAAACTTTAATTTCGGGTTGATGACATAAGACACACATCTAAAGTAGCATGCATGCTTCCTGTACAGCACCGAATGAGCCAATAACCATGTCCAGACAGGTTATTGAAACAAAAAACTTTTTTTTTTTTTTTTTTTTTTTTTTTTTTTTTAACGATTATAATTGTGTATTTATTGGGTTTAATGTTTTAGAACTGGTTCAAAATGAACAAATCAAACCTACAGGCAGAGTTGAAAGTCAGCTTTTTCAGTCATGTCCGACCAGGGGTGCCACTGAGGTTTCTGGACCCCCTGGCTAACTTCTCTCCGTCAGAGTGCTGGATTCCTCTGACCAAGGGTAAGACTCAGAAAGAACCAAATGGGCCGATTTTAACTGTCAAAATTTTTAAAGTTATCCTCTGACTGTCAGTCCAGATCAGATTTTTGTGCATATCTGATTGGAATCTGATCAGATTTAGCAAGTGTAAATGATACAAATCCATTTTGAGCTACATTCATGTGTGGTTTGTACGGAAGAGGATTAGGGCCAAGCAATAATAAAAAAATAAAACCATCTCGAGATTAAAGTTGTTCAATTTCGAGAAAAATGTTACGTTTTGAGAAAAAAGTCAAGATAAAATGTTGAGAATAAAGTCATTCAATTACGAGAAAAAAGTTATTAAATTACGAGAAAAAAGTCGAGATAAAATGTTGAGAATAAAGTCATTCAATTACGAGAAAAAAGTTATTAAATTACGAGAAAAAAGTCGAGATAAAATGTTGAGAATAAAGTCATTAAATTACGAGAAAAAAGTTATTAAATTACGAGAACAAATTCGTTAAATTATGAGAAAAATGTGGTTAAATTTCGTGAAAAAAGTCGAGATAAAATGTTGAGAATAAAGTCATTCAATTACGAGAAAAAACTTGTTCAATTTTGAGAAAAAAGTCGAGATAATGTTGAGAATAAAGTCATTCAATTACGAGAAAAAAGTTGTTAAATTACGAGAAAAAAGTCGAGATAATGTTGAGAATAAAGTCATTAAATTACGAGAAAAAAGTTATTAAATTACGAGAAAAAAGTCAAGATAAAATGTTGAGAATAAAGTCATTCAATTACGAGAAAAAAGTTATTAAATTACGAGAAAAAAGTCGAGATAATGTTGAGAATAAAGTCATTCAATTACGAGAAAAAAGTAATTAAATTACGAGAAAAAAGTCGAGATAATGTTGAGAATAAAGTCATTCAATTACGAGAAAGAAGTTATTAAATTACAAGAAAAAAGTTGAGATAAAATGTTGAGAATAAAGTCATTCAATTACGAGAAAAAAGTTATTAAATTACGAGAAAAAAGTCGAGATAAAATGTTGAGAATAAAGTCATTAAATTACGAGAAAAAAGTTATTAAATTACGAGAACAAATTCGTTAAATTATGAGAAAAATGTGGTTAAATTTCGTGAAAAAAGTCGAGATAAAATGTTGAGAATAAAGTCATTCAATTACGAGAAAAAAGTTGTTAAATTACGAGAAAAAAGTCGAGATAATGTTGAGAATAAAGTCATTCAATTACGAGAAAAAAGTTATTAAATTACGAGAAAAAAGTCAATATAAAATGTTGAGAATAAAGTCATTCAATTACGAGAAAAAAGTTATTAAATTACGAGAAAAAAGTCGAGATAATGTTGAGAATAAAGTCATTCAATTACGAGAAAAAAGTTATTAAATTACGAGAAAAAAGTCGAGATAAAATGTTGAGAATAAAGTCATTCAATTACGAGAAAAAAGTTATTAAATTACGAGAAAAAAGTTGAGATAAAATGTTGAGAATAAAGTCATTAAATTACGAGAAAAAAGTTGTTAAATTACAAGAACAAATTCGTTAAATTATGAGAAAAATGTGGTTAAATTTCGTGAAAAAAGTCGAGATAAAATGTTGAGAATAAAGTCATTCAATTACGAGAAAAAACTTGTTCAATTTTGAGAAAAAAGTCGAGATAATGTTGAGAATAAAGTCATTCAATTACGAGAAAAAAGTTGTTAAATTACGAGAAAAAAGTCGAGATAATGTTGAGAATAAAGTCATTCAATTACGAGAAAAAAGTTATTAAATTACGAGAAAAAAGTCAAGATAAAATGTTGAGAATAAAGTCATTCAATTACGAGAAAAAAGTTATTAAATTACGAGAAAAAAGTCGAGATAAAATGTTGAGAATAAAGTCATTCAATTACGAGAAAAAAGTTATTAAATTACGAGAAAAAAGTCGAGATAAAATGTTGAGAATAAAGTCATTAAATTACGAGAAAAAAGTTGTTAAATTACGAGAACAAATTCGTTAAATTATGAGAAAAATGTGGTTAAATTTTGTGAAAAAATTCTAGAGAAAATGTTGAGAATAAAGTCATTCAATTACGAGAAAAAACTTGTTCAATTTTGAGAAAAAAGTCGAGATAATGTTGAGAATAAAGTCATTCAATTACGAGAAAAAAGTTATTAAATTACGAGAAAAAAGTCGAGATAAAATGTTGAGAATAAAGTCATTAAATTACGAGAAAAAAGTTGTTAAATTACGAGAACAAATTCGTTAAATTATGAGAAAAATGTGGTTAAATTTCGTGAAAAAAGTCTAGAGAAAATGTTGAGAATAAAGTCATTCAATTACGAGAAAAAACTTGTTCAATTTTGAGAAAAAAGTCGAGATAATGTTGAGAATAAAGTCATTCAATTACGAGAAAAAAGTTGTTAAATTACGAGAAAAAAGTCGAGATAATGTTGAGAATAAAGTCATTCAATTACGAGAAAAAAGTTATTAAATTACGAGAAAAAAGTCAAGATAAAATGTTGAGAATAAAGTCATTCAATTACGAGAAAAAAGTTATTAAATTACGAGAAAAAAGTCGAGATAAAATGTTGAGAATAAAGTCATTCAATTACGAGAAAAAAGTTATTAAATTACGAGAAAAAAGTCGAGATAAAATGTTGAGAATAAAGTCATTAAATTACGAGAAAAAAGTTGTTAAATTACGAGAACAAATTCGTTAAATTATGAGAAAAATGTGGTTAAATTTCGTGAAAAAAGTCGAGATAAAATGTTGAGAATAAAGTCATTCAATTACGAGAAAAAACGTTCAATTTTGAGAAAAAAGTCGAGATAATGTTGAGAATAAAGTCATTCAATTACGAGAAAAAAGTTATTAAATTACGAGAAAAAAGTCGAGATAAAATGTTGAGAATAAAGTCATTAAATTACGAGAAAAAAGTTGTTAAATTACGAGAACAAATTCGTTAAATTATGAGAAAAATGTGGTTGAATTTCGTGAAAAAAGTCTAGAGAAAATGTTGAGAATAAAGTCATTCAATTACGAGAAAAAACTTGTTCAATTTTGAGAAAAAAGTCGAGATAATGTTGAGAATAAAGTCATTCAATTACGAGAAAAAAGTTGTTAAATTACGAGAAAAAAGTCGAGATAATGTTGAGAATAAAGTCATTCAATTACGAGAAAAAAGTTATTAAATTACGAGAAAAAAGTCTAGAGAAAATGTTGAGAATAAAGTCATTCAATTACGAGAAAAAACTTGTTCAATTTTGAGAAAAAAGTCGAGATAATGTTGAGAATAAAGTCATTCAATTACGAGAAAAAAGTTGTTAAATTACGAGAAAAAAGTCGAGATAATGTTGAGAATAAAGTCATTCAATTACGAGAAAAAAGTTATTAAATTACGAGAAAAAAGTCAAGATAAAATGTTGAGAATAAAGTCATTCAATTACGAGAAAAAAGTTGTTAAATTACGAGAAAAAAGTCGAGATAATGTTGAGAATAAAGTCATTCAATTACGAGAAAAAAGTTGTTAAATTACGAGAAAAAAGTCGAGATAATGTTGAGAATAAAGTCATTCAATTACGAGAAAAAAGTTGTTAAATTACGAGAAAAAAGTCGAGATAATGTTGAGAATAAAGTCATTCAATTACGAGAAAAATGTGGTTAAATTTCGTGAAAAAAGTCTAGAGAAAATGTTGAGAATAAAGTCATTCAATTACGAGAAAAAAGTTGTTAAATTACGAGAAAAAAGTCGAGATAATGTTGAGAATAAAGTCATTCAATTACGAGAAAAAAGTTGTTAAATTACGAGAAAAAAGTCGAGATAATGTTGAGAATAAAGTCATTCAATTACGAGAAAAAAGTTATTAAATTACGAGAAAAAAGTCAAGATAAAATGTTGAGAATAAAGTCATTCAATTACGAGAAAAAAGTTATTAAATTACGAGAAAAAAGTCGAGATAAAATGTTGAGAATAAAGTCATTCAATTACAAGAAAAAAGTTATTAAATTACGAGAAAAAAGTCGAGATAAAATGTTGAGAATAAAGTCATTAAATTACGAGAAAAAAGTTGTTAAATTACGAGAACAAATTCGTTAAATTATGAGAAAAATGTGGTTAAATTTCGAGAAAAAAGTCGAGATAAAATGTTGAGAATAAAGTCATTCAATTACGAGAAAAAAATTGTTAAATTTTGAGAAAAAAGTCGAGATAATGTTGAGAATAAAGTCATTCAATTACGAGAAAAAAGTTGTTAAATTACGAGAAAAAAGTCGAGATAATGTTGAGAATAAAGTCATTCAATTACGAGAAAAAAGTTATTAAATTACGAGAAAAAAGTCGAGATAAAATGTTGAGAATAAAGTCATTCAATTACGAGAAAAAAGTTATTAAATTACGAGAAAAAAGTCGAGATAAAATGTTGAGAATAAAGTCATTAAATTACGAGAAAAAAGTTGTTAAATTACGAGAACAAATTCATTAAATTATGAGAAAAATGTGGTAAATTTCGTGAAAAAAGTTGAGATAAAATGTTGAGAATAAAGTCATTCAATTACGAGAAAAAACTTGTTCAATTTTGAGAAAAAAGTCGAGATAATGTTGAGAATAAAGTCATTCAATTACGATAAAAAAGTTGTTAAATTACGAGAAAAAAGTCGAGATAATGTTGAGAATAAAGTCATTCAATTACGAGAAAAAAGTTGTTAAATTATGAGAACAAATTCTTTAAATTATGAGAAAAATGTTGTTAAATTTCGAGAAAAAAGTCGAGATAAAATGTTGAGAATAAAGTCATTCAATTACGAGAAAAAACGTGTTAAATTACAAGAAAAAAGTTGAGATAAAATGTTGAGAATAAAGTCATTCAATTACGAGAAAAAACGTGTTAAATTACGAGAACAAATTTGTTAATTCATGAGAAAAATCTAATTAAATTATGAGAAAAAACTTGTTAAATTTCAAGAAAAAAATTTTCTCAAAATTTAACAAGTTTTTTCTCATAATTTAATGACTTTATTCTCAACATTTTATTTCGACTTTTTTCTCAAAATTTAACAACTTTGATCTCGAGATGTTTTTTTTTTTAATTATTGCTTGGCCCTAATCCTCTTCCGTAGGTTTGAAATCCTATTCAAATCACATTTCTAGAAATCTCTTTCAGTCTGACTTGATCAGTCTACGTAAAATGTAATGTCAGACATTGTTATAGGAAACATGCTAAACGTCACTGCAGAAACAAGGTTGTGTTGTTGCAAAGTGCCTGATTGAACAAAAAATTACTATAATGGAGACATGTTGAATTTTGAGACCGACAGAAACGACAGCACAGAATAAATCCGCACATACCAGCCTCATATGTTTCTGCCGCTGCCTCAGAAAATCTGGTAGTCCAGTGCAGCGGCTACACATTGTCATGTTGTAAATAAGACAGCATCTGTATTGCAAACTCCTCCATGTTGCTGTAGATGTTGTTTTTGGCATATGCCTACCAATGCAACGTCATTGCCCTAGAAACCAATGCATGTTTGCACCACAGGACACACAAATCAGATCTGAACAGTTGTGAAACACAGTGTAGATAGTCAATAATTTAGATCAGATTCCAGTTGGATACAGAAATAATAAGATTTGGACTGACACTGAATATAACCTTAGAACCAGTTCATTCTGTTCTTTCGAAGTGGTTCTTTGGTTCAGTAACACATCTGGACATGCTCATTGACTCATTCGGTGCTGAGCAAGGAGTGTGCATGCTACTTGGGATGTGCGTCATTCATCATCAACCTGGCACTAAAATTAGTTTCAGATCTATTGTGTGAAAATGTAATTTAAATGTAATGCTCGGCCGGACCAGAAAGATTTGCTCAAGAATCTAACTGCACTAATCAGAAGTCTGGATTAAGGTGTTAACTGCTCTCACCGTCCAGAGCTATCCAAGCGACCAAACAGCCAGCCGTTCCTAGGCTCTTTAACAAGCAGTGTGACGGTTTCTCCCCGAGAGAATGGCAGGAGGGTGGAGTTGGCATTGGGAGGGTGAGACACCAGCGCTCGCATCACTCTGCCACCAGCCAATCCTGAGATGGAGTTGGAACGACTGGGCTGTGGGGAGGGGCCTGCAATGAAGGAATGAAATTTTGTCATATATTGAGGAAAAAAACAAAACAATAGTGCATAATGTTCTTCAGACATTTCTTCTGATGTCTGAAATAAGGTTCTCCACACCTCTAGAGGGAACCGTTCCCAGCGGCTGCTCTGCCCAGCGATTAACATCAAGCTTACAGAAGGACATGGAAACATGAGGTAAGTTTCAACATCCACATCTATGAACAGCATCATCTTTAAGTGCCACTTTATAGTATCATGTGATTCTTTTTTAATATGATTATTGTGTCATTATACTGTATCTCACAGTGTTGTCCTCCAGTCGTGAAGGAGTGCGTGGACGGGATTCTCTTGTGTGATTCACCAGATCTTTCCACCCCTCTGCTCTATTTTGCAGGCCGCCTCCTGTCTGTGGGAGGAATAACACAATCATTGTTAATCAAACTCAGCACTCTGCATGAACAAAATCCAGTTCCAAGAAATGTTTAAAAAGCAGGAAAAAAAATCATATTCTAGAATGTAGCATTAAGCTGCCCAAAGATTTTTGCAGTTTTTTTTAAAGCCCACTCAAAAACTGTGTACATAAACAGGGTTTTTTCACCTTTCAAAATTGAAATGAAAAGCTTTTACAATAACACCTTCAGTACATTTCAATCCATTTTGACAAGTTCTCTCTAATAACATTTACATATCATCTTGGTTACAACCCAAAGCAGCACATTAAAGGGTTAGTTCACCCAAAAATGAAAATTCTGTCATTTATTACTCACCCTCATGTCGTTCCACACCCATAAGACCTTTGTTAATCTTCGGAACACAAATTGAGATATTTTTGTTGAAATCCAATGGCTCAGTGAGGCCTCCATAGGGAGCAATGACATTTCTCAAGATCCATAAAGGTACTAAAAACATATTTAAATCAGTTCATGTGAGTACAATGGTTCAATATTAATATTATAAAGCGATGAGAATATTTTTGGTGCGCCAAAAAAACAAAATAACAACTTATGTAGTGATGGCCGATTTCAAAACACTGCTTCAGGAAGCTTCCAAGCATAATGAATCAACGTGTCGAATCATCTGTTTGGAGCGCCAAAGTCACGTGATTTCGGCAGTTTGGCGGTTTGACACGCGATCCGAATCACTGATTCGATACGCTGATTCATAACGCTCTGAAGCTTCATGAAGCACTGTATTTTGTTTATTATTGTCGCGTTATAATATTAATATTGAAGCACTGTACTCACATGAACTGATTTAAATATGTTTTTAGTACATTAATGGATCTTGAGAGAGGAAATGTCATTGCTCCCTATGGGGGCCTCACTGAGCCATTGGATTTCAATACAAATCTCTTAATTTGTGTTCTGAAGATGAACGAAGGTCTTACGGGTGTAGAACGGCACGAGGGTGAATAATAAATGACATTATTTTCATTTTTGGGTGAACTAAACCTTTAAGCAGCTAGTTAATTATAGACACTAATAAAAAATAATGATATTAACCTTGTTCATGAGATATACAATAGACTGGGTGAATCCGCAGTGTTTCTCTGCCAGGAATCGATATCTTCTTTCTTCCTCTTTCAATGCCTCTTTCTGACACTCTCTGAGAAAGTGCACATACTCACTGCCATCCTACACAAACATTACCATCAAGATCATCATCAGCATTTTTTTAACAAAACAATTTGTAGCCATTACCACCATCATGAATAACAATGATGCCTTACAGCAAACAAGCTCTTTTATTTCAGTTTTTTTTATCCTGAAAAAATCCACAAAAAAAATATATTGCAGAAAAACTATTTTCAACATTGATAATAATAAGAACTGTTTATTAATCATCAAATCATCATATCAGAATGATTTCTGAAGGATCATGTGACACTGAAGACTGGAGTAATGATGCTGAAAATTCAGCTTTACAGTTTAAAATATTTTCAAATAGAAATCAGCTTATTTAAATTATAACAATATTTCACAATATTATTATTTTGACTGTATTTTTGATCAAACATATGCAGCCTTAGTGAGCATGAGACACTTCTTTCAAAAACATTTTAAAAATATTACCACCCTCAAACTTCAAACTCTAAACTCTCTTCAAACTCTTCAAAGCTAAAACGATATATATTTGCAGTTCTCATAGTAATAGATTTACCCTCCCATAAACATCAAAGTGAAATGTGGTTGTTCATTTTACATTGCAATCAGCAGTCTTAAGGGAGCTCGTAAGCCGCCTTCTGAATCATAAAATGAGAAATGATATCTACCCCTGGTTTCACAGACAAGGCTTAAGCAGGGCTGCCAACTTTTGAGTTTAGCTTAGAGTGAGAATAATGGAAGGGGGGAGGATCCTTCTCTACTAATGCTGTGAACATACAGGGAGCCCTGTTAGCTGGTATTATGAATAAAGATTCAAATCAACAACTCAATTAAATAATAGTTATCTTAGATATGTAAATCTGCTTTTTATGCACAAATACTACTTTTGGTGATCGAATCACTCTTGCAATTCTTGATGTTATACGCCAAACGGTCTGTGCAACACATTTGCTTTTTTAACTTGGTGTGAAATTTACTTGAGCAGCGTGAGAGCCAAATGTGTGAGAGTAGGTAACCCTGGCTTAAGCCTAGTGCTGGACTGAAATGCAAATTTGAGCTGTTTTAACTGAAAGCAACTTGCAATAACATATCTTAAAATATATAAGTGCCATTTTTTTGTCTTAAGGCACATTTATAAAAGCTACTTAATTGTCCTAATTAAACTAAGGCCTAACCCTGGCTTAATCTAAGCCCTGTCTGTGAAACCAGGCCTTCATGTGGCATTTGGGAAGGGTCACACACTGCTCTCACCTGAGGGACCCCTCGCCTCATCTGTCTCTCCAGTGCTGTTGCTTGGTTTCTCACCTCCATCTCATAGCGCCTCCTGCTGTTCTGGAGGAGAAAGTGAACCAACAACATATTTATCATTTTAGTTTCAACATTCAGATTCATTTAATCGGCTAATTTTCCATGTTATGACTTTTGAGATGGTCGAAGGAAGGAAATATATATAAGTAAACATTAGTTCTGCTCTTAGATTAAGCTGCCGTTATAATTTTAAGAACAATGCGGGTTTTGTTTTCTTAAAATGCACATTTTCTTGTTTGCATTTGCAATATATACTGAATAAAAACTCACCAAAATATAATCTTTATCTAGTCTGACATTGTTGTTCATCTCTTGAAGGACCTCAGAGTGGAACCAGCGGAACTGAATCAATCAGACATACTCATTAAACATGGGACTGGATGTACAGACAATCTAACAAGCATTAAGTCAACAAAGTGAGAGATATCGAAAGATGGATCAATAGAGATCTGTAACACACCACTCCCTCCAGCTCACTGGTGAGTCTCCTTTGACTGTCTGAGATCTGTACCAACACATCACCTGCAAAACAAACACACACATGCATTTTTATTTATGATCTTATAACAGTCTGTGTGCTAAAGTATAGGTATTACCCTCTAAAGGTTGCACTGCCAAGCTGACGTTATGTCATCATTTATTATTTAACATCACAGAGGAGGTGCAGTTATCTGATATTGACTACAAAACTGACACACACACACACACACACACACACACACTCTGTCACACCATCTCTCTGTGGCCATAAAATATGATTCATTACAACAAAAGCACTATTGAAATTTAATGAAATTTTTCCATTAAACTACAACAGGGTGATAGATGTCAGCCATGAATAAACACACACACACACACACACACATTCTCGTTCTCTCTCTCTCTCGTGTGTATAGGAGAGTTCTGGGGAAGAGCAGAGTGCATTTACAAGAGCAAAGTACAATATGAGTGTTTGAAGGACACTGACTCCCTCCCAATTTATCACCCTCAATAAACACACACACAAAACTCTCTGTCTCTCACTCTCCCGCTCTGGCCCTGTGATGGAAAGTACCTATTCATCAGGGGGGGAAAATGAACTGTGTATCGAAAAAATCTCTGAGTTTGACAGAAACGTGCCCTGCTGCAATTTAAAAGTGAAAGAATGTGAAAGAAAATTAAATAAGAGAAAAATAAAAGCTTACCCAGCAAACGCGATGACATACTCTGCATGGCCTGTTCACCCATCATAGACAGAGCATTGAAATAGGCCTCACTTGTGACGGCAAGGGCTGTAGATATGCACACAGAACAACTAATTAATTAATTTTCAAACAATTAATTTAACATTGTAAGAATTATTTTAACTTCTTTTCACAGTAATAATATCTGAACATCCTTTAAACAAGATGAATTTACCTAAGACAAAATATTAAATAATATTTAAATTCATTAGATTATTATGTTATTAAAGTACTAAAGTATTAAAGTAATTCTGCCATCATTGCTCTTTTTAGCTCATTTAGCCCTTCTTTCCCTTTTACCGTATAACACAAATCTCATTCTGAATATGTGCATTTGCTCCTTTTTTGATGGTTAACAAACCAATGATGACTGGCTTCATTGACAACAAATCTGATGTGATATATTTGAAAATTCAAATGTATTCTAAATATATTTTGAAAATATTTGATTCTTTATTAAGTTTGCCTAATCATATTTTTGTCTTTGTACCATTTAAGACTTGTTAGACAGAGAATATATCATACTGTAAGTGCATTTTGCCTTGTTTCATTGGCAGGTTTGTTGTCTTGTTTTAAACATAGTTCAACTCTCAGAATAGTTTTGGCATGTTATTGAATAGGGCAATGTTACACTGCTGCAGCAGAGGAAGTACTTACAACTGCTAATAGATACGCAGACATGCTGCTGTGAGCATGTAAGATATGCTGCTGCTGTATAAACAGACATACAATCCTGTAGATCTAGCATATCTAGGCAGGTGGAGCTGGGGGACTAGCCTTCAGCACACACTAAACCAGATTTAAATGTTGAGCAAACAATCTCATTGGCTGCAGGATCAGCAGAGGCCAATCAGCTTGTGCCATGAGGTAATGATGTGATGCTTACAGAGTGCATGTAAAGGATCTATCAGCAGTTTTGGGGGAAGTTACTTTTAATGCATAACTCAATATTGTAATGGAAAAGTAATGCATTACTATATTGAGTTACTCCCTTAAAAAGTAACTAATTGTATTACTTAGTTACTTATTATGAAAAGTAATGCATTACATTACTTTTGCGTTACATTTTCAAACCTGAGCTGGGCTTGCTTGTTTGTTTTTTAATAAAAACAAAAATGTTCTATTTTTGGCAAATGTTAAAGGGTTAGTTCACCCAAAAATGAAATTTCTGTCATTTATTTCTCAACCTCATGTTGTCCAAAACCCGTAAGACCTTTGTTCATGTTCAGAACACAAATTAAGCTATTTTTTAATTAAATCTGAGGATGATGATGTTTCTAATCCACACATAGGCAACAATGACATTTGCACCTGTTAAGGTTCAGAAAGGTAATAAAGACATCGATAAAACAGTCAACGTGATTACATTGGTTCAACCTTAATATAATGAAGCGACAAGAAAACTTTTTGTGCACAAAAACAAAACAAAAAATAATGACTATATTCAACAAATTTGTCTGTCCCCTGTCATACTGCTATGCTATTTTCGTTGCAGAGCTTCAGTGTTTACGTCCGAACGGCGGATCATTATTGGCTGGAACTGGTCATGTGAGCAGCACGACGCATGCCACATGCGTGTGATGCTGACACAGGAGCTGGCAAATACTGAGCCGCTGAAGCTCTGCAACGAAAATAGCATAGCAGTATGACAGAAAAATTTGTTGAATAAAGTAATTTTTTTTTGTTTTGGCTCACAAAAAGTATTCTCGTCGCTTCGTAATATTAAGTTTGAACCACTGTAATCACGTTGACTGTTTTACCGATGTCTTTATATACCTTTCTGGACCTCAAAAGGTGCAAATGTCATTGCTGCCTATATGTGGATCAGAAACCCTCAGATTTCATCAAAAATATCTTCATTTGTGTTCCAAAGTTGAACGAAGGTCAAACAAACATTTCAGCTGTGCTGCCATTCTGGATTAAAGAAGAATAGGATGCAGGAGAATATATTTATATTTCTGAATCTAATATAAAGTCATTTTTGTTTATTAGTATGGTGGAATTAGATCATTAAAAGTCAGCAGTAAAGACATTGGTTAATAAAGTAAGATTAAATACATAAATTATTTTTGTGTCATTTAATATAATAGTTATTCCAGGTTTGTGTAAAATTCTGAGATTGCATTTTACTGTTTTTAGTCATTTTGAGGAATACTGAATGAACACCTCTGAATGAACACCTCTGCACTTTATTTCTCTCAACATGGGGACAGAAAAGCTGTCAGTCAATAAATGTGAAAAAGTAACTTACGTTACTTTTTCACAAAGTAACTTAGATAATTTGTTGTAAATTGAAAAAGTAATGCATTACTTTACTAGTTACTTAAAAAAGTAATCTGATTACATAACTAAAGTTACTTATAATGCATTACCCCAACACTGCCTCTGCCTCGACCTCTAGAGTTTCATGACTGAACAAGATTTATCACACTAAATTTACGATTTTATTCTTGTTTTCTCATTTTAATTATTTTCTTTCTTTGGGCTGAGGTTAAATAACTTACAAAGTAAAATATTCATTGTGTAATCACCAAAACACTATAAAAAAAAAAAAAAATAGATAAAATAATTTTATTGGTTCTTTAATCTTTTAGAAGATGACTATCAAACAATCAGAATGTATTCCACAGTAACAGCCACTATCAAAACTACTGATGTACATATGTCGCTTGCATAGACATCCCTGTGTTAGTGAGACTCATAAAATAGACAGTCATTAAACAATGATGTTAAATGAGCCAATGACGTTGCAGCAATGCTGACTTATTATCATCAATGACAACCGACAGGCCAAAGTTCAACCACTCCACTTTCCTTCTTCACCCTGTCATCTTTTTCAGTCTTACCATCTACCTCATTCATTCTTTCTCATGTTCACTTGCCTTGGAAAGCCTGAATGTAGCTGTTTCCCAGTGCCACCAGTCTCTGCAGGCTTGGGTTGAACTGCTCCATTATGTTCTGAGCAGATAGACAGTGTAAGAATGATACAGTCTGATAACATATCATATGTCAACACATTTTGTGACTATATGTTACAACACACAAATCTGTCACCTTGGTAGCAGGTTGCTATTTGTCAAAACAAAGTTTCCTATCTAAAAAACGTTTCTGAAAAAAAGTGTTTTCCATATATATGTGTATGTTATTGAACTTAATATGAGCAAATTGACAAAAAACTATGCTTCATGCTAAATATTTATAGAATTATGTGTTTTTTAATTATTGTCACAAAATTAAAATGTAAAAAAAAAAAACATATAGGAAACAATCCTGGACAATTGATATATACCTTTTAATATGAATGTAAAAAATGTCTACTCAGTTAAAAGACATGTGATTGTGTATAATTCAGACTCAAGAGTGAGAGACTTCACACTCACCGTATAAATGCCCAGAGTGGTGCGGTGCAGTTGATCACTGTTTTGTCCTGACATCTTGATCTGTCACTGTAGCACAGCAAACAACTAAACAACTTCCACTTTCTAAACAACAAACAACCAGACTGACCCACTGCTGTCTCCACCTTGTTTCCCGTGTCCTCTCTTGTCTTGTCCCGTTTGTGAGTGTGTGAGAGAGAGAGGGAAACAGTGAGCTATTGTCACCCGTGTGGCCTGTGAATTATTGAACAGTGCAGAGTAATAAAAGTGTGACTGAGGTTAGACACCTGCCGTAAACATGCACACCACAGATAGCAGACAGGAGTGCTGTTGGATCGTCTATAGGCTATTTTAGCATTTTTCTCAGTGTAGTATCTAAAGTGACTTGGATTGCATTCAAGATTTATGTTGTCGTTATAATTAAATAAATTCATTATTTTCATTTGCGACAGGCCCCAAAAGTGTTTTATACAAACTTGCTTGTGCTTGGAAAACAACGATATTCTTTAACATCACTAATTTCCTTTTTTATCCCCTAAAAACAATATATACAATATATATATATATATATATATATATATATATATATATATATATATATATATATATATATATATATATATATATATATATATATATATATATACAGTACCAGTCAAAAGTTTGGAAACATTACTATTTTTAATGTTTTTGAAAGAAGTCTCTTATGCTCATCAAGCCTGCATTTATTTGATCAAAAATACAGAAAAAAACAGTAATATTGTGAAATATTATTACAATTTAAAATAATGGTTTTCTATACTTTAAAATATATATTTTTTTCTGTAATGCAAAGCTGAATTTTCACCAGCCATTACTCAAGTCTTTTGTGTCACATGATCCTTCAGAAATAACTGATATTCAGTTATTATTAAAGTTGGAAACAGTTGTGTTGCTTAATTTTTTTTTGGAAACGGTGATACTTTTTTCAGGATTCATTGATGAATAAATAGTAAAGAAAAAAAAACAGCATTTATTCAAAATAGAAATATTTTCTAACAATATAAATCTTTACTATCACTTTTTATCAATTTAACACATCCTTGCTGAAAAAAAGTATTAATTTCTTCCAAAAAAAGAAAAGAAGAAAAAAAAAAAACTTTTGTACAGTATTGTATAAAAAGATTTAATTTAAATAAATGCTACTCCTTTTTAGCTTTTTATTCATCAAAGAATCGTATCACGTTGTAAAAAAAAAAATATGAAGCAGCACAACATTTGTAATAAATCAGCATATTAGAATGATTTCTGAAGGATCATGTGACACTGAAGACTGGAGTAATGATGCTGAAAATTCAGCTACCATCACAGACAAATTATATTTTAAAGTATATAATAGTAAACCATTATTTTAAATTGTAATAATATTTCACAATATTATTGTTTTTTTCTGTATTTTTGATCAAATGAATGCAACCCTGGTGAGTAGAAGAGATTTCTTTCGAAAACATTAAAAATAGTGATGTTTCCAAACTTTTGAATGGTAGTGTATATAATTTATTATATTATTTATTATATTATTATTTATTACATTTATTATATTATTATTTATTATTATAATTAGTCGTGTCATTATTGATGACGGTGAAAATTTAATATGATAAAATAAAAAAAACTATAAATATAAAGTATCAATATTTGGATGGATGGATGGATGGATGGATGGATGGATAGATGGATAGATGGATAGATGGATAGATGGATAGATGGATAGATAGATAGATAGATAGATAGATAAGCATTATTAGTTGTATTAGCATTAATAATAATAATAATAATAATACCCATGTCAACAAAACCATTGTTCTTCCTTTCCAGTTCCCCCCCGCCAGTTTGAACTCGATCAGAGTACCCTCCTTGTATGGGCCGCATTGTCAGAGGCGCGCGGGCGCATGTGTGTGTTTTGTGTTTGGTTCACTCCTCCACGGCGCAGGATCTTTCCATCGCTTCCGCGGAAGAACCCGTCTCTGCTGTCCCACTAAAGATGGAGCTATCTGCGGCAGGCGACCGTGTGTTTGCCGCTGAGGCCATCCTAAAGCGCCGCGTCCGTAAGGTCAGTCTGTTTATTAAAACTCATTTTATTTCCTTTCACTGCGGCCTACAGACGCACTAAACTTCAGCCCTGCAGTGCACTGAACTGCATTAGAGCACCATGCTTTCTATGCAACCATAAAACCGCTCGAGTTAAGCGTATTACGCGCATTTGTGTATGCATTCATGCACAACTAACTGTACTGAGTTGCTTGATTTTGAGCTCAGGGTACTGTGTATGTTTGTTTAGGTTGGAGTGGCGCCAGTTGGAGCTGGTGCTGTTAGCGCGTTAGCTTTTTTTGTGTCTACTCGGAGTGCAAATTTTTGACAAAGGCCGGTTCGTCTGACACCCCATCGACACTGCAGGCGTGCGGAATGATGCGACGCGAGTCACGCGACGCTACAAAACTGGAACGCTAGCGCTGTAGCCTAAACAACGGGACTGTTTACATTGCGCTGAAATCAATCAAACACTATACATTTGTACAGTTTGGGTCATTTATAAAGGAATATTTGCGGTCTGTATCGGTGGCGTCGCGTCGCGTAGCAACCACTAGTTTTTACGTTCAAGACTCTGTTTGTTTTTGTTTTCTGTATAGCAGGTTACATTTTGGTTGTCAAATCACCAACATATCCTGATAGTTAAAAATATGAACGAACTTTGCATATGGTGTTACAATACGCATGAGCATACATTTGATTACTGAATGGACATCTTTTAATCGTTAATTTATGGGGTAGCCTAATGAGAATATAAAGGTGCAATATGTAATATTTTTGTAGAAAAATAGGCAAAAACCACAAGGCCAGTGTTATATATTTTGTTGAGTACTTACAATATACAAAATGTTTCCAACTATTTGTAAATCGTAAGAAAATTGCAATTTTAACCAAGGCTCCGGGACGTGTGAGGAGTCGCCTGTCAATTGCGTCATACCCGCGATACCCTCGGTTTCCGGTTTTATTTTGTAGAAACCATGGAAACACCAAAGATGCTTTAATATATTACATGTTTTAATAGACAAGGGAACAACTGTTTTGATATATTTATAGATAGAAAACGAATTGTTGTTATATAGTTCAACACGTTTAGTCTTATTGTTTAAATCAAATTTTCTTGATTTTTTGCGAGTACCATGCTTTACCATGCCTCAGAGAAAAAAACTATTTTGTCAAATAGTTAACATAGCATAATCAGATGTAGCTTTATTTTTAGTAACAGTAATACAGAATTTTCTCCATCATACGTTTTAAAATGAATTGCATGCCATTTATCAACACAAGACATCCAGCATTTAATATGATATTTTAAAATCCATCAATCTTACTGCAGTGTGTCTCGAACAAGTGTCTCACAGCAGCCGCCGAGCAAGCGCACAGAGTAACGTTATAACATTTTCAACACACTCAAATGTATCTAATATGATAAACAGAGCTGTGTTACCTCACACTCATGACCTGAAAAAGCGGAAGGCGACTGTGTCATAATAAAAGTCCCGATGCTCATGAGGCGTGTGTTAAGCAATCGCTCCAGAGGCCTCGTTCAGCTCTACAACACTCAGTCCTGCTCTGCTTCATACTACAGTAACGTTAATAATCGCATCCATGAACATGATTTCTTCCCGAGTCCAATCCCTATTCTTTTCCACCGGCTGTGAGGTGAAGACCACATGTCCCAAGATTCCTCGCTCAAACTTGGCGTCATCAAGCTACACCTTTGTTTTGAATAGGCCTCTAGCGGACAGAAAATATTACATATTGCTCCCTTAAGAGTCATGCCTGACCTGTACGAAAATGAACCATGGTTTTACTACAAATAAAACAAAAAAAACAAAGTTATTCCATAGTTTTTATGAGTCTTTGCTTTTCCATCTAATGGATGTGAATGTGAACTGGGGCTATCAAGTTCCAGCAAATAAAGCATAAAATATCTTAAAAGTGGTCCATGTGACTATATTCAAAGTCTTAAAATAGCTTTGTCATATGGACAACTTCCACTCGTCTCTAAATAGGACAAGCATTTTAAATGATGGATTAATAAATATGGGCTACTACTTTTGATTTACAGTGCTTTAAAAATATATGGAAAATCATCTGTATATTCAATTCAATTCACATTTATTCGTATAGCGCTTTTCACGATACATATCGTTTCAAAGCAGCTTTACAAAGAAAGCATGTCAACATTACAATTTAGAGAATACAGTTAGCTAGTAATGTAATAATTTAGGCATTTAATTTACAATCACTAGGACAAACTGAGTAAAGATTCTTTAAAAAAATACACTGATGGGTTACACTGAAAAATAACAGCATGTGGGATTATAATGGCATGAAGGAGAGTAAATAAGGAAAGATATCTTTCAGAAATGTTGGGGACTGATTTGTCTTTTCCATAGGGACGGATGGAGTACCTAGTGAAATGGAAAGGATGGGCAATAAAGTGAGTGAACTGAAATATGATTCATTAGTTAAGCTTGTGTGTATATAAAAGAGGTGGTGGATGTTAAATGATCTGTATATTTTTCAGGTATAGCACATGGGAACCTGAGGAAAACATCTTAGATGAACGTCTCGTTGCAGCGTTTGAACAAAAGTGAGTGTTATTGTGTATTGTTGTTAATGATTCTCCCCTGATTAACAGTTTGAAAAGAAATAGGCAAGTTACGAAATGTTAGCTTCTCATGCGATCATGAGCGTTAAATACGTTTGTGACCGTTGATGCTTCTATTTGAAGTGGTCTCCTTGAGTCAAAGCTAGACAGGCTCTTTCCTGCATACCCACAGGAAGCAGTCATCTCTATCCACATCACATGAATACTTGAGTCACACATCTAAAGTAAAACTTTTGTAGTCATGCTTTGTGCTCAGAGGTACTTTGTTCTTCAAAAAGCACAAACTGGCACAACCATTCAGCATATAAGCACAAACACTGACATAACCCTTTGAACAACTCATCTTTTTACTCAGAGAGCGAGAGCAAGAGATGTACGGACCTAAAAAGAGAGGCCCGAAACCTAAAACGCTGCTTTTAAAGGTATGTCAGCAATACCAACTAACATGGAAATAAATGTGTTTTGTGGTGTTCAAAGTCATTTAGTGAATTTGTTTTGGAAATATGCTTTTAAAATATTTCAAGGGTTTGTTCACCCCAAAAATGAGAACTGTCATTATTTACTTACTCTCATGTTCCAAACCCATAAAACTTTGTCTTTGAAATACAAATGAAGATATTTTTAATGAAACTGGAGAGATTTCTGTCCCTCCATTATAAGTCAAAAACATGAATTTGATGCTTCAAAAGGGTCATAAAAACATTGTAAAAGAATTTTATGTAAATCGAGCGGTTTAAAGTCATCTGAAGACATGCTTGCTTTATGATGAATGCTTTTAATTTAGGCTTTTATTCACATATAAATATTGATCAATGCATGTACATAGCGCATCAGATATGATAAATTGGGAGTTGTAAATAAAACAGATTATTATGCATTTTAAAAGAGAATACTATTTCTTTTAAATAAATTGTGAAATTTACTGCCAATTTCTACATGAAAATTGTTTCTACACCAAATATTTTCAGCGCACTTGCTTTACATGCCAGATCAAACTCATTGGTTGGGACAGAAATCTCTTGGCCTACATTGACAGCAAGATAATTAACACTTTCAAAAGGTACTACAACATATTTAAATCAGTTCATGTGACTACAGAGGTTTAACCTTAATATGTGCGCCAAAAAAACAAAATAATGACTTTTCAACAATATCTAGTGGTGGGCGATTTCAAAACACTGCTTCGAATCTTTTGTTTCGAATCAGTGATTCAGAGCGCCAGAGTCACGTGATTTCAGCAGTTTGACGTGATTTGAATCACTGATTCGAAACAAAAGATTCGAAGCAGTGTTTTGAAATCGGTTGTCACTATAAATTGTTGAATAAAGTAATTATTTTGTTTTTTTTGGTGCACAAAAAGTATTCTCGTTGCTTTATAATATCAAGGTAGAACCACTGTAGTCACTTGAACTGTTTTAAATATGTTTTACTAGCTTTCTGGGCGTTTGAAAGTGTAATAGGGCTGCACGATATATCGAAATCGCAGTGTGTGCATTCGCGATAGTCACATCGCAGGATGTGGGATGTCTAGTATAGGGATCGCCATAGGGACACCACGGTTCAAAACGCACGTGATTCTCTGATTAATTGCAAAGTTTGACCATCATACAATGAAAGTTTATCATTTGAATGTGATTTAGGTCCTGTCAGTTTAAACATTCAGGAGTTTTCTCCCGCATCTGAACAGACACATAAATGAAAACACTTGTCAAAAGGCACGTAAAAGATCCTTGTAAACACAATTGATTATGGCTTAGGTTAATGAAACAAATGAGAAAGAAAACCGAATGTGTAACAGTAATATGTATCCGCGCCGCGCATTCGTTCTTAAAGTGACAGAAGCCCCTGCCGCTTTCTGTGTCATGAATGTTAATCAAACAACAAAAGACAAAGAGAAAAATCACTTTTGTAGTTTTAACACAGGTTAATTATGTTTAATTTATACAGTGAGACTATGCAATATTATTTTACATTTGATTATTCAATTTCTCTACCTGAATACTGTTACTTACCTGGAAAATATAAAGCACTATTTATTTAATTTGTATCTTTGTTCTATTATATTTATCTATGCTTGTAATTTGTTCATTATTTTCTATGTTTATTCACTCACCCCAATCATTCTAGAATGAGTAATTCTTTCCAAATAGAGCTATTCAAGTCATCTGGTGAATTATTTTTTCATATCGCAATATATATCGCAGAAAAACAAAATATCGCAATGTCAGTTTTTTCCAATATCGTGTAGCCCTAAAGTGTAAATTAACTTGCTGTCTATGGAGGCCTCACTAAGCCGTCGGATATCAAAAATATGTTAATTTGTGTTCTGAAGATGAACGAAGGTCTTACAGGTGTGGAACGACATGAGGGTGAGTAATTAATGACAGAATTAAAATTTTTGGGTGAACTAACTCTTTAAAAAGTGAATAATTTTCGACTCTTTCCCAATTATTTAGTCAAGAGCACAGGCTGCAGAGACTTCCCCAAGAGTCCCGGAGTTCAAGCATAGTCGTCCTCAGCCGCATTCCAAGCCTCCTCCACCCTCAGCTGCACCGTCCTACACCCCAACTGCCCCATCTAATGCTAAACTGCAGTCGGGCGCTGCTCAGCCCAAACTGAAAAAAGACATTCACCGCTGCCATCGCATGGCACGTCGCCCCTTGCCCCGCCCGGATCAAACAGTCGGTCCCTCTGGTCCTTTTTCGTCCCGTCCGACAGTCAGTCCATTCTCGGAAACGGTCCGTATTCTCAATCGAAAAGTCAAACCCAGGGAAGTGAAGAAGGGACGGGTTATTCTGAACCTCAAAGTGGTTGACAAGGCGGGGAATGGCGGAGTTGCTAATAGTAGAAGGACACACATGCCCGCTGCCCAGCAGTCCCATTTTGGGCGGCAGAAAATTCCATCCCGGAATAGAGTGATTGGTAAAAACAGGCGGTTTGGAGAAGTGTCCTACCGAGGAATCCAGTCCCCAATTAGAAGTTCTGGGTTTCCAGTTTTCGGAAAACTCTTCGATTCTCACTCTCTGAACAATGCAGAGAACCAGACTCAAAGCGGAGAGAGTCGCAACAACACAAACAATCTCTCTTCCTCCAAAAGTTCAAAAGTCCTGGACGTTTCCAAAGGTCAGACTCTCAATGATGAACTGCCTCCGTCAAACTCGAGCTCGGAAGTTTCGGATGGCGAGCCACCCTCTCTGCGACAAACCCAATCCCAGCATTCCTCATTGCCACCCAAGACCTCTGCAACAAACAGCCAAGATCCTGCCCTTCACAAAGTGGGCGCTCAACCCGTGGCATCCAAAAACAGCTCGGGTCCTTCTGCTCTTCCATCCTCTCCTATGTTTTCCTCTTCCTCCTCAGCTTCATCATCTTCAGAAGACAACGAACACATCCTAGACCTTTCCGTACCTCATGAAATGGACAGGCGACTGCGGAGACGGCATCCCTTCTCTGGCCGTCGGTCGCTCAAGGTCCCGGAGGTTCCCGTGTCGGAGGAGCCATCGGAGGAAGAGGAAGATTTGGACTGGCATCCTGACATGACATCCCGATGTGCCAATGTGGTCGTTACGGACATCACAGCTAACCTCCTCACCGTAACCATCAAGGAGTTCTGTCACCCCCCGTCCGCTACCTCTCCTCCCTGCTACCCCAAAAATAAATCCGCTCAAAATGACACACAACAGCCAAAGCATCCCTCTAACAAAACATGAGTGCAGACGCCACAGATACGGCCTCCTCTAGCCTTCAAAAAGGGATGTTGGGAGGTTTGTTAGTAGATTGTTTACAGTTTCATCTGTCTGACGCTCATGCGAGCCTTTGTTAAGAGATGTGGCCAAGCTGTCCACTCTACAACACTGTGCCATGATTTTTATAACCATGAAACAATGTGTCGGGCGAAGGTTTTTTTGGATCACTGTGTTTAATCTGAATACATTGACTTTTCTCACCAATGAGAAAATATTTACTCAACAATGGCTTCTTCCAAGCAATTTACTTTATGGTATGTATTCCGTATATCATAACTGTATGTATGTATATACATACATACATCCATACATGCATGCTACCATTCAAAAGTTTGGGGTTTGTAAGATTTTAAATGTTTTTGAAACAAGTATCTTGTACAATATATAGTAAAAAAGTGATATTGAGAAATATTATTACAACAGTTTTCTATTTAAATATATTATAAATTGTAATTTATTCCTGTGATTTCAAAGCTGAATTTTCAGCATCATTACTCCAGGCTTCAGTGTCACATGATCCTTCAAAAGTCATTCTGATATAATGATTTGCTCAAGAAACATTTCTTATTATCAATATTGAAAACAGGTGTGCTGCTTAATATTTTTGTAAAAACTGTGAAGAAACTTTTTTTCAAGATTCTTTGATGAATAGAAAGTTCAAAAGAACAGCATTTATTTGAAATGAATTTGTTTTGTTTCAACTTAAAAGTCACTTTTAATCAATTTAATGCATCCTTGCTGAATAAAAGTATTAATTTCTGTTACAAATCCTACTGATCCCAAACTTTTGAATGTTTTACACACAGTATTGTATCTTCAAACTCAAACTGCAGCATTTTCGATCATTTCTGTGAGTGAATGTATTATGTATCGCATCAAAAACATTGAAATGTACTGTAAACCGCAATTGAGGGCTGAATTTAAAGACCTTTTTTGTTATATATTATATTCTAAGGATATTTTCGGAGTCCAAATTGATCAAAATATGAATAAGAATTCACTTTGGAGAGCAAGTAACCAGTTTTCCGATAATTTGTTAGGAATAGCAACATAATACATATTTTAAATGTAAGTGTAATGTAAGAACGGTAGTCTGAACCTCACCTCGAGTTTTTCTTATATTGTCCTAATAACTACAGTGAAAGTGGTGAGACCTTCCTGGCGTTAAACCACCAAAACATTATTTTTTTTGTGTGATTACCTGCAGTAACAGTTGCGAATATTCAAGAGAAAAACAACTAAATATATTGTCATAGCAACAAAATAAAATTGCTAGTATATTTCTTATATGAAAATATTTATGGCCATAAAAGTTCCTCAATTCACCTGTCATTGTGGCACAAAGTTAATTTTGGACCCTGGTTATTTTTTTATTTTTAGTTAGGCTCTGGCATGTGGCAGGATTCCTGACATGGGCACCTCCAGCTTTAAGGGTCCCCACAGCCAGTACATTCATAATGAAGCAGAATAACAACCATCAATGCCAAACTTGTATGTTTTATCTCAGTGTTTATGCCTGACGAGTGTTTATAGTGCTATCTTGCCCACATTACCTTTCACAGAGGTTCTCGGTAAACAGTTGTAAGAAAAGCTCAGGCAAGAGAAGGAGGGAGAATGAAGAATAGGAAGTTTTGTTGTAGCTAAGCTGAAATGCAGAGATAATTGCCAGAGATTCAACTACAGAAATCTGAGCCAGCAAGCCAGGTGTTCCTTCAATGCTTTTTCTAGATTTTTCCTCTTTAATTTAGCTCAGAATTTAAAAAACGGAGCAGTACTTGTATTGAAATCTAGATGATATTTGATGGACTCGTTCAATAAACCTTAACTATTATTTAATGACTAGTGTATTCATGTTAATATTGTTTTATTTTTGCCTTTTTAAAGACATTTGTTCAGCTATTTTGTTTCTCACTGAAGTGTTCTTCTGTAGTAGAGACTCTAAATGCTCTGCAAAAAGCTTTGGCAGACAATAAGTTCATCTTTCGCTCTCACTTGGAGTGCTAGGAATCACTTTAAGATCATTTAGTTCTCTATTTATGATCAGGGATGGAAAAATCCTAACAGAGAGAGTGCATAGTCTGTGACTATTTGCTTAGACTTTGGAGAAGGGCATTCTGGGAAAAGCCAGTTTTGATCTTGCCCTGACGTGGTTGGAACGGTCTCTACCCTCGAGTTTTAATGAGAACTGAAGTTTAAACCTCTTGAGCTTCGGTCTTGATGCAAACCAGTGTTAGTTTTTAAATATGAAAAGGCACAGGCGAAACACACTGGCCTGATGAAGTGGATGGTGATGTCATTGATATGGAAACTTTTGCTGTGGCCAAATACAATGTTTAGAGTTTTGCTTTGGGTCATAAAATGAGCTCATAATGCAGTTTCCCTTACGTTCTTGGCGTGCCTTGTTCTTAATGTCCAACAAGCCTTTAATATACCGTATTTAAAAGCTGAGACTTGATTGATTGACTCGAAAGTGAATCACCTAAAGCGCCATTCTAGATTACCTTTAATTAACCTAACATAGGTTAGTAATAATTTACATAATGTAATAATTTACATAATGTTACTACATACAATTGCGGTTCTCCAATGTGTATTGTCTTTATTGTGGATTGCTTTTCGGCTTTGTTTTATTGCTTTTGAATTTCCATTTGTCATCAGCGATGAAGCACTTAGTCCTGCTTTCTGCAGCTTTGTGGTTTTCTCCAACATTGTTGGTCCTAAATCTCTAATATTTGCTGCAAACACTGGATATTCTGACCCCTGCGGCCTCCCCTGTAATCCCACTTACCCAGCACTTCAAGACTTGTGCTCAGGGAGGGGATGAGAATCAAGATTTCCTCTCAAAATCCCCATCCAGTTCACGGCTTATCCCACTGAATCCTGACTCTCATAATTCCTCCACATGTGTTGACGGTTTATCTCAAACCTCCATGATGAGGATGATTTAAGGACACATTCTCTCGTTGACCTGTAAAGAAATAGATTTTTATTGTAATGGAGTTGTTTTGTTCAGCCATATTGTTTGTTCAGCCATATATATATATATATATTTTTCAAATGGCAAATTTGAGGAATTGCAAACTCCTCGGCACTTAGAATGCATGTTTTCTTGTCTTATTTAAAAAGATTAAACGGTAATGCACTCGTGCCTTTGAGCAAAGGAAGATTTTTTTGAATATGGAAATATTTTCAAAAGGATCATGCATAGCTCTTTTTTTTTTTTGTGATTCTTTTGAAGGATGTTTGAATATATGGAATTGGCTTTAGTTCTGGTTTCATATACTTCTGAATGAACGTCTTTTCCGATTCTTTTATATACAAAACATACATATGTTACCTTGACAAAGCCAGCACTAGTATCCTGTACACACTTAGGTTAACTCCTAATAGGGCGTTCAAGCTACATCCTACATACAGTCCTTCAGGCTGTTCTCACTTCTTTTCTAACTGATTGGACTTCCTTTCCCAGATTTCCCAGCAAAGTTTCTCAGTGTAATTCCTGAGCTTTCAAGCTATGTCAACCAGACATCTTAGAATCGGCTACTAGTGGCCTAGCTGCATAAGACTTGAACTTCAAATGTTCAGGCTCAACGTTCTCCAGCCAGCATTCTTATTTACATTTGCTGTTTTGTGCAACCAGGTCTGTGTCGTTAGCTGAGTTAGCAGAGTTGAGCACACACAACATGTGCAAATCATTAATGCCCTGACTGTTTGAGAACAAGCCCTTAAACTGTGTTCAGGAGATCAGCTCCACACTGATGCACTGTGTAATTTCTCAACCATTCTGTGTAGACATTTTTCTGGCTACAGTAGTGAATTTGTGTGTGTGTGTGTGCGTGTAAGAGAGAGAGAGAGAAAAGGGAATGCATTCTTCTTTACCTGTATAATAAGTGCTGGAATTTGACACTCCATCTCATTTCAACAATGTGGGAACCTTTTGGGGTCCCCCTTTCAGTCTGAAAGCTTGTTAGCCAATTTTATTTATTGATTTGATTTTTTGTTGTAAATATTAACTTTATGCTTATTTTTATTTTGTAATGGCCATAGCAGAATAATAATTATTTTTCATTGCTTTGATTATGTATTGTGTACAGATTTGTAACTGAAGTGTTGAAAATGATGGTCATTTTTGTATCGTCTTTGAAGTAGAAGTGTAGCTAAGCTCACTGGCCCTGTTTTAATAAAGGAATTGCATTTGTGATTTTGCAAATGATGTGTTATGTGTAGTTTTTAATGTGATGGTATCGCATCCTATTCAGTATGTCATTTTTCACTGATATTTTCAGTATTTTCGTAATTTTGGATACACTTTAAAAACCACTTAAGTCTCAGTAATGTCACCAGCATCAATGCGGTGTTCATTTGTGTATACTGATTGTCAATACAAACTAATGCAGTTAACAAGTGTACCTCAGGGAAAAGATGTGGAAGGTAAATCTTATGTGTGTGTTTTGTAGTTCTGCTTACCAGACATTGTTTCACTTAATTCAAGGTCTTTATGTATACTCTGTAAATTAATCTCATGTAATCAACACAGGTGTAACATTTACATTTCACATTCATAATGGAAGGTGGGTATAAAGAAACATACTACAAATTCATATTATACAAGTTAATTCCTAAAATTTGATTGGCTGAGCACAGTTCTAAGATATAAAAGCACTGAGATGTTTAAGTGTTTGAATTATTCCACTTGTTTGTGTTCACAGTGTTACAGATTGTGTGTGGTTGCAAGTTCTGTCCCTCTGCTCCACTCCTATATGCTGTTACAGTCCGGCTTACAGTCTGTGTTACTTGATGACATTTATGGCTGGATGTTTTGGCTTCTTTTAGAACTCAATATTAACTTCTTGTGAATTGAACTGTTGTATAAACAAAATCACAATCATGTGGTTGGTCTGAATGTCAGAACGGCATCCGTGACCCTCATGCCTACAGACAAATCTCAGATTCAGAACAACAGCGCTCTTGTGATATTTCTCAAATGTTATTTTTTATTTGCAATTCTGATTTTTATAAAAGTTTGCTTTTTCATATTGTTTTTCATATGTTGTGTACATTCATTTATTGTAATTGACAGGTGAGATGATCAGTGGGGCTGAGTTTTTACCATCTTTGTTTAGTGATGGGCAAAAATATGGATAGAGTTTCTCAGTGAAGGTCTGGCCGGTGAAAGAGTAGATATGGGACTTTGACTCCACGTCATAAAAGGAGACAAGACCTTCCTCATAATCCACGAACACCCCCACCTTCTGGGGCTTCACTCTCACAGAGAGAAAACATAAGGGATTTGCAAGTGCCTTGTATTCCTTTCCATTCCTCAGCCATATAGCCCAGTATCCATCCTGAGGTGTCAGTGTGATGTCCCCTTTCCTTATGACAGATTCTCTGGCCACTCCTAAATTCCATTCAGTCTTGTTCGTCACCTGTACCTCAAAATAAAATCTCCCTGAAGAGAATCCCTCCTTCCCTAGTACAAAGATGCAATAATCAAATCTCTCCGGGTTATCTGGGACATTGCGCTTAGTGTCTCCATGACTCACTTGTTTTCCATCATCAGACAGGATGAGTTTAGGATGAGCTGTATCAGGATCCAGAGTAACATCCACTGCAGGAGAGATCCAAGAATATGAATCACATATTCAGATTTTGATGTATTTCAAGTGTTTAGTGTAAAGTTAATGTTATGTATTTAAACTATTATTGTTTGTGAAAGTGAGAGATCTGTGCATATCACACACTGTACCTGCATATAAGTGCATCTTCTTAAACTCTATGGAGACAAATAATGATAAAAAGATGATCAGTTCTACATGATTTTTTAAAAAAAATTTAGGCTTTACGTTATATTTAAGGGGGGACACTACAGGGCAAAAACACTTTTTTCATACACCTGTCAATTTTGAGATTTTGCACTTTCTGGCTTATAGTGTTTTTTTGGACTGGTGGAAAGAAAACATCCGAACTACACTTTTAAGTGTACATTTTATAGCACTTTATCTATTTGTGTCTGTAGATTTCAATTACAGTGTATATCTTTAAAGGCCGTTTTCGCAAAATCACTTTTTTCTCCTGCTTTGAGTCAGAAATCTCCACGTCAGCAGAACTTACATACACCAAACTTTAGTTTTATTCATATCTATTTTCTGGTTTTAACAGAGGGATATGTTGATATATAATTTGCCTGATTTTATACAACATTTTATTTCTAAAAAAAAAAAAAAATGGTGAAAATTATTTTTTTTCTGGCTGTTGACAATATTTTCAGATTTTATGGAGTGATAAAAATAGATATCCAAAAGAAAAGAATTTAGATTTTTTTTTTTCGGTGGAATATAGAAATTCCATAGATTCAAATACATAGATTTCTTTTTTCCACAGTAATTCTCTGAAGGAAATAAAGGGGGTAATGAAACTTAACAAGCTGTATGTCACAAATCCCAGTTGCAAAATTATAAAATATAATCAATTGGTCAAATGGAGAGTGTAAAAGTGTTAGTGTATACAGTATAAATGTGTGTGTGTTTGAACAAACAGTAGGGGATAGTGTTATCAAGAAGTTATGGGTTGGTTCATCTCTGAGGGAATGCAAGAACTGATAATATTCAGTTACCGGTTTCATCTAGAGTCTGCTGCAGCTGAGTCAGAGCTGTCCTGAGGGTGTTCAGACTCACAGGAGTGTTAACACTGATATCAGGCCACTTCTTGATGACGAATGGGCTGCACAAGGATGGGTAAATCTACAGGAAAAGAAAGGAGAAAGCCCTTAAACATGGGGGACAGAGTTGCCCTGTGATGCTTTTTACATTTCCATCGAACATATAGACAGAGGACACTGACCTGTAGGAAATGAAGATGATCCTCAGTGTGTGAGAGCTGCTCCAGCTCAGTGTTTCTTAACTTTAGCTCAGTGATCTCCTGCTGCAGCTCTTTAATGAGTTTTTCTTCCTGTTTCTCTGCTGCTCTCTGCTTCTGCTCCATCATCTCCAGCAGCTCAGCCTGACACCGCTCAATAGAACGGATCATTCCCATAAAGAGCTCAATGCTCTCTTTTTTTTCTTTCTCTGTGTTTTGCTAATAAATAAATAAATAAACAAGATTCCATTTTTATTTGTACTTTAGCACCTTGCAAATGTCAGATTATTTAAACTCACTTTTCTGAGTTCTGCAGAGTGTTTGATGTCTTGAATCTTCTTCATTCTTTCCTGGATCATCTGCTGCACGTCTGTTTGTATCTTTGTCACTTGAGTCTATAGACACAGATAAACACACATTTTATCACTCATAGATTTATCATTTTATTAATGAAATATTATAATATTTGTTGTAACCCCTGCCTTCTTCTCCTCACTCTCCTCCTCCAGAGGAACAGTGTTGTGAGTCTTGTGGTCTCCATCAGTGCAGGACAGACACACACACGTCTGATCATCTCTACAGAACAGCTCCAGAGGTCTCTCGTGTTTCTGGCATAAATAGTCCTCCAGATTTTCTACAGCATTTATCAGTTTGTGTTTTTTTAATCGTGGGACTCTCTGATGAGGCTCCAGGTGAGTCTCGCAGTAAGAGCTCTGACACATCAGGCAGGACTTCAGGGCCTTCAGCTTTCTTTCATCGCAGATGTCACAGAGAACTTCAGATTTTTTCAGACAAAACTTTTCTTTAAAGAGTTGTATGACCTGCCTAAGCGCTGTGTTGATCTTGAGGTCGGGTCTTTTACTAAATGTTTCTTTACAGAGCGGACAGCAGCAGGTCTCACTCTTGTCCCAGCACTGGTTCAGGCAGCTCTTACAGAAGTTGTGTCCACAGGGGACGGTGACCGGATCGGTGAACACATCCAGACACACAGAACACTGAAGCTCCTCATTTAGAGGACCACTGGAGGAGGTCAGGTCTGAAAAGACGACAAATGTAGACAATATTGCTGTCATTTCTGGACACTAACTTCTGACAAAACTGATAAATCAGTCATTCACTTATTTACTCTGTTTCAGGGTTACTGACTTGTATGTAGCTCCATACTCTGTCTCCTGGCCACTCTATGTTTTGTTGATGTTGGTGAAGATTCTGCCATTGCTCCACTCTTCTTAGGTCTTTTCAGGAAGATGTCAAAACACACATTTTACAGTATGAATCATAGCTGTAACAACTGAGTTTAAAGGATTAGTTCTCTTTAAAATGAAAATTACCCCAATATTTACTCACCCTCAAACCATCCTAGGTGTATTTGACTCTCTTCTTTCTGATGAACACAATTGGAATTATATTAATAAATATCCTGCCGCATCCGAGCTTTGTAATAGCAGTGCACAGGACCAATGAGTATGAACTGAAGAAAGTGCTTCCATCCATCATAAACGTACTCCACACGGCTCTGGGGGGTTGATAAAGCCCTTCTGAAGTGAAACAATACGTTTGTGTAAGAAAAATATCCATATATAACAAATTGCAAAGTAGGCCTAATAACTAACTTCTGCCAGACCGTCTGTATTCAACTTACAAAAATTATAAAAAATATGGAAGGCGTACATAGCGTAAGCGTTTTGAACTGCGAGAGGTGTTACACTTCCTTCATAAGTTGAATACGAAGGCAGTCTGGTGGAAGCTAGATATTTTACTTTATAACATTAAATATGGATATTTTTCTTACACAAATTTCAGAAGTCCATTATTAACCCCCTGGAGCTGTGTGGAGTACATTTATGATGGATGAATGCACTTTTTTGAGCTTCATACTCGTTGGTCCCGTTTGCTGCCATTATAAATCTTAGATACATCAGGATATTTATTAATTTTTCAGATTGTGTTCAACAGAAAGAAGAAAGTCAATTACACCTACGATGGCTTGAGGGCGAGTGAAGCTTGGGGTAATTTTCATTTTACAGTGAACTAATCATTTAAAGAGCACAAATCAAGCACATTACCAAGGAATGAACAAAAAAGCAGTTATCTAAATAAGTGTTTTTGCTATTTATATTTTTATGAAATACAGGGCTTTCAGAGACCATAAAACATAGCTGCTTGATAGGCCTATCACCCAATATAAATATAAATCTGAAGACATGCATATAGATTTAGTATGTCTGCAGCTCATATAGGTACTTCCATGTACAAAATTACAGCATACACCAAACTTTACTTAGAAAACAATAAGATTTGTTTTAATAATAATCTGATAGCATTTCAATGCAGTAAATAAACAATATTTGGTGCATGACAAATAATGATTTTATTTTGAACCTTTCTTGCTCAACTTATCTCAGCTAGGCCATAATAAACCACTAAACTTCAAGAAACATTAGAAATCTTCCTTTCATTACAAGCATTATAAACATCTCCTATATTTCTGTCACGTACCTGTGAGTGAATATCTACATCTGTGTTCTATTTTAGAATGTCTACGATCTCTTGATTAAAGATTGTTGTCTGTCTAGTAGTTTCACTTTCAATGAAAGCTCTTCACCTGCAGTGATGTCATATAGCTCCTCCCATATGTTCTCATGCGACAGTCTGTATTGGAGTCCTCTGATGTCATTTTCACTACAATCGACAACTGAGACGCAAAATGTCGGCAGTTACATCTGTGAAACGAGAGAGCAGCACCGGTTTCGGTTTAAAGAGACATGAAATTAAAGAGTTTGAAGACATGAAGACATTTTGAGAAATTTCTCAGTGTTTTTTCCACACAAATGGAAGTCAATGCACTGTTATTTGGTTCACAAAGTTCTTCTTTCATGGCAAGAAAATCATTGGAACCTAACTTTTATAAACGTGTCTTAGAAAAAAAAATTCTGGTGTGCATCTTGAAACAAAACAAAACTGACATATGTCAGTGCAAGTTGCTTTCAGTTAAAACAGCTCAAACATGTTGTCTGGAACAAGGCTTAAAGGGTTAGTTCACCCAAAAATGAAAATTCTGAGTGGTTTAGTCCAAATTTTCTGAAGAGACATGATCACTTTATATGATGCACAGATTTAATTTAGGCAAGGCACATGTCAGATATGGTAAACGGAAGCTCAGTCATGCTTGCTCGATGTGCGAGAACCAATCAGGTTGATTCTTGTCTGTTACGCAGCTCATTTGAACCTCTACAAAAACCAATGAGGTGTGTGCTCATCACGTGAATTTGGTTGAGCATTCATATAGTTTTACTATCTCTTTATGAACTTTTTAAAGAGACAAAGATTTACAAAGATTCTCAGATTTCATTAAAAATATCTTCATTTGCGTTATAAAGATGAACAAAAGTCTTACAGGTTTGGAACTACATGACGGATGAGTAAATGATGAAAGAATTCTCATTTTTGGGTGAAATAACCCTTTAAGCCTTGTCTGAAACTGGGCTCACCCGTTAAAGGGTTAGTTCACCCAAAATTCGAATCATGATTCGACATGCTGATTCATAACTCTCCGAATCTTCATGAAGCAGTGTTTTGAAATCGGCCATCACTATATAAGTCATTATTTTGTTTTGTTTTTTGATGCACCAAAAAATATTCTCGTGGCTTTATAATATTAATATTGAACCACTGTACTCACATGAACTGATTTAAATATGTTTTTAGTACATTAATGGATCTTGAGAGAGGAAATGTCATTGCTGGCTATGCAGTCCTCACTGAGCCATATCGGATATCATCAAGAAATATCTTCATTTGTGTTCTGAAGATGAATGAAGGACTTACGGGTGTGGAACGACATGAGGTTGAGTAATTAATGACATTATTTTCATTTAACCCTTTAAATACTGTGATTTCCAGAGGGCTCTAATGTTACTGACCACTAGAGGGCAGCACTAAAACACTTCAAAAAGGAACAACAACGATCTGCTCCCTAAAGAGGAAAAGGTATTCTCCTGGCATTTTAAATAGTCAAGCAGAAACTTAATTTGTTCATAAAGAATTAGTAAAGTGTGCAGTGTAATGAAGTTATATCTGTTTTAGGCCATCTTATAGGGCAGTCTTTCAAGGTTGCATTGCATAACCTGCTATGCTACTAAATGTTGTTGTAAAATACTGTGAAATCCACTTGTCTTCTCAGGTGGTTTTTCTAGCCAGGCAGTGTCCTTCTTTAAGCTTTCTTACACAGCACAATCAGTCTTTCTGATTTAGAGCGACATATTCCATTCTTAGACTGGTGTCCCACTTTAGTTTTTAATGGAATCAGGAACAACCTACTATTCCCTCTCCTCTCTTTCTCTTACCTCTGATCTGTTGCACGTTTGTTAAAGTCACCATGAAATCAAAATGGACTTTTCTTTTTTTAATGGAATATTGCAGTACTATAAAATGACTTGTCTGTCCACAACATTTTGCAAAGTTATTCTCTTCTCTGATGACATGTTTACTGGCGCGAAGGTGGGGCAACCTGTCACTCACTTCACATCACAGCAATGGCAAACCACACCCATCCACAAGCCAATCAGTTGCTGGTGGACAAAATCAAGTTCCGCCCTACATTTTTTCTTGTTCAAGAAGCTAATTTTTCTCCCCTTTATGTTGACTTTAAAAACAGCAGCTGGCAACAAGCTCCAACACAATTAAATTCAGGCCTGAACATAAGGCAGTACTTGTGATCAATAAATCTTGAGAACATAATTTTAATCTCTCAACATACTAGGAATTTACTAATAAAGTTTATGGATGATTATGGCTGATCTTTTAAGTGGCAGAACAGGGAACGTGTGGTAGTGTGGGAGGAAACATTATTTTCCCAACATGAGAATTATGGTGGCAGCGAGAGGACAGGGTGACCAGATCATCTTTTCTGATTATGTAAACGGCAGTAACAGGATGAATTCATACACATATAGAAATCTCCTGTTCACTTTGATCCAATCCAACATCTGCAAAAACTCATTGAATGCAGCTTCATTATGCAATAACACCAACACAGTGCTATTTTAATCAAGGAGGTTTTGAAGTAAAAAATTGCTTTTGTTAAGCTACTCATGTCAGATGGATAAAAGAATCCTTAAACCTGACAGTCTGTCTTCAGTCACTGAATACAAATCATCTCTAATACAAAGTGGTTGGGAACTAAGAAAAAACAGCTAAAGGGAAGTCACCATCCACCATTTTTTACTTAAAGTTTGAAATAACCAAAAGCCTCCAGAAAGACAAAAATCCTCACATAAAACATGATCATTAGGGATTATTTGATATAAATCTGTGTTAATCTTCTGGCTTTGGACTGGGTCCTTTTAGGCACGATTTTCTCATCCTCCTCACGCGTGGTGTATGAGTGTGAGCGTGTGTGTGTGTGTGTGTGGAGGTGGATTACACATAAAAGGGTGACCCGGAGACTTGCTGTGAAATGATGAGGTCATGTTTATCCAGGACACTAATCTCCTCCTGTGCTCCTGATTTCATGCTTCACTGGGACCGTATGGGATCAGGGGGATTCCAAGGTTTCGACACTTACGGTACCTGTCTGGGATGCTCACAAATGAGGACAGGAAGAGGCATGCAAATATGTAGAACTTGTTTTTATTATAAGAATCATTTTATTAGCCCATTGCTGTTAGAAAGTCAGTATCGAAACATTTATATAAAACTTAAAGTTGACTTGCAAGCATATTTAAATTCTTCTTTTTATTCTTTTCTCTATTTCAAACCACTTAAACACTCCTTTTAAACTTTGTTTTGTGGATCATTTAAAGTCCCCCTGAAATCAAAATTTGAGTTTTTTAGATTTTATTATTAATATGTTAACCCTTAATGTTATATGAGATTGTGTGTTCCAAAACAACGACAAAATTTGCATTTAGGCGATATAAGCATTCAAATCTTACAGTCTCTCACTTCCGCTAAAATGGATCACGGATTTTTACGGCATCACATCGCACTTCAGCTTCTCATCAGATCTTCTGTCCAATCAAACGCTCTCTAGAATCTAAAGCATCCCGCCCCCCTACATTGACAATAAATGCTGAAGCTGAGGCTGAAATCCCTTGTTTACACATTTACTAGCTTCTACATGGTGAATGGCACATAGTGCACTATATAGGGGATAGGGAATGATTCAGACAGTGTAAATATGCTTTCCATTGAGGCGAATGACGTCTGGTTACACGTTAATGTCATGCGAACTGCCACAGTGTGCACACAGTCTGCTCCAGTCCAGAGACACGAGAGCACAGAGCGGATCATATTCGCGAGTCGGCGCAGACCACAAAACGTATCAGACCCATTTGAATTCTGCACAGAATGCTGTATTTTAAAGCGATATTGGAAGAGATTAGAAGGAGAAATGGTTAGAGAGTAACTGAGGTTTTACCAAGCTCAACAGCTTTGTTCGAGCTGTGACATAAACAAAATGCTACTGGCTATTTTAAAAAAGGGGAGGAGCTGTTCAATATGTCCCACCCTGTCTTCCTGTTTCAGTTTAAATTACGTCAACACATTGAATAATGCTGTGATTTCCAATAGGGCTGGGCGATATATCGCATGCGATTGTCACGCACATTTCGTCAGTAAAGCCGGTTCCCTGATTATTGTTAGTGAAACGTAGTTCACTGACAAGCCACGCAATATCGTGTTCATTATCGCAGATGAATCGCCTTCGATAATAAACGCAATATTGCGTAGCTTGTCAGTGATCTACGGCTCTGTCTATTAAATGCCGCTCCATTTGAAAGCAGGTGATGGCGATTTAGCGGTAATCAGGGAACCGGCTTTACTGACGAAATGCGCGTGACAATTGCATGCGATATATCGCCCAGCCATAATTTCCAAGGCACTTGGCCATCTATTTTTAGGTTTTGATCAACTTCTATAAGAAATGTTACAATGAAGTTTAAAAATCTGATATTGACCTACATTGAGAGAATATCGGGGTTATGCACAACAAACTTACGTATTCTGTAAAACAGGTTGCAGCGCTTCCGGTTGTGTAAATAAAGGCGCGAGCAAAGATGAGCATAACCATGTCCATAACATGCAGATTGATATCTAAAAGTTTTTCATTTTTCTTCTTCTAAATAACATTTGAATAAAATGCCAACAATAATAGAACTAGCTCGGTTAGATTACATTTAAAGTCCATAGATATCGCCATCAGTTTGTACTGCCATTAAAGGTGCCCTAGAACTTTTTTTTTAAAAGATGTAATATAAGTCTAAGGTGTCCCCTGAATGTGTCTGTGAAGTTTCAGCTCAAAATACCCCATAGATTTTTTTTTTTATGATTTTTTTTAACTGCCTATTTTGGGGCATCATTATAAATGAGCCGATTCAGGGTACACGGCCCCTTTAAATCTGGTGCTCCACACCCCAAGAGCTCACGCTTGCCTTAAACAACATAAAAAAAGTTCACACAGCTAATATAATCCTCAAAATGGATCTTTACAAAGTATTCGTCATGCAGCATGTCTAATCGCGCAAGTATGGTGTTTATTTGGATGTTTACATTTGATTCTGAATGAGTTTGATGGTGCTCCGTGGCTAAAGCTAACATTACACACTGTTGGAGAGATTTATAAAGAATGAAGTTGTGTTTATGAATTATACAGACTGCAAGTGTTTAAAAAAGAAAATAGTGACGGCTCTCTTGTCTCCGTGAATACAGTAATAAACGATGGTAACTTTAACCACATTTAACAGTACATTAGCAACATGCTAACAAAACATTTAGAAAGACAATTTACAAATACCACTAAAAATATCATGATATCATGGATCATGTCAGTTATTATTACTCCAACTGCCATTTTTCGCTATTGTTCTTGCTTGCTTACCTAGTCTGATGATTCAGCTGTGCACAGATCCAGACGTGTAATCCCTTTCATAATGTTGGGAACATGGGCTGGCATATGCAAATTTTGGGGGTGTACACCCCGACTGTTACGTAACATTATGTTATGTTGAGATTCACCTGTTCTTCGGAGGTCTTTTAAACAAATGAGATTTACATAAGAAGGAGGAAACAATGGAGTTTGAGACTCACTGTATGTCATTTCCATGTACTGAACTCTTGTTATTCAACTATGCCAAGGTAAATTCAATTTTTGAATCTAGGGCATCTTTAACACTTTGGCTGCTTTCAAAAATCGCATACTTCCCTACTATAAAGTAGGTGAAAAACAGTATGTGACAAAAGAAGTATGTCTGAATTCATAAAAGAGTAGGCAAAAAGTCCCTAGATTGACCTACTTCTTCCAGCGATATTCTGAGGTGTGCATATGATGGACACTTTACAATCCCATAAGGCCACTGGAGAGGATTTGTGAATTGCAGTGAAGCAACACAACTGATGCTGGCATGATAATAACTACATGGCGAATGTAATACCTTCTGTTTACATCATACTATATGGAACATACTTGTTTAGCGGTCACAAAGTATTTACTTTTTAAAAATAAGTATCTACTCAAGAGAGTATGCAGTGAGACCTGTTTTCCTGCGATATTCAGCATAAAGCCCATATAAAGTCTAACATCACTGTCATTTTTGCATACTGATTTGATAGACCTTATTTCTTGCATGTGTATGTATATTGAATTCTTAATTTTAAAATATTAAAAAATACATTTTACAACATGATAGATATATAATATTTCATTGATAAATAGAATTGTATATTGTGAGGGAATTAAAAACATGATGTATTTCATTTTTAATATGTATTTCATATTAAAAGGTTGGTTATATTGAATAAATATATTTTAAATATTTCAGTATCCTTATAGTATGGATAAGAGTTAGTGACATGGTTAGACCCATATTGCATCCTGCATACTTGCTTTCCTAAGCACTACTACAGGTATTATTTTCAGACTGGGCTATGGAATCTAGCTCACATTGGTAGAACATGAGGTTGGTGTTGTCTCCACCTCCCTCGCATGTGCAGCCCACCCCTGATGTGTAAGCTAAACCCCCACCTCTTGTTGTCCCCACGGTAATAGCGAGATGGAGATATAGAGAGACGCGTCCTGCGGGTGGACACGTTACTGAAGAAAAGCTCTTGATTTCATGGGATGAAGAATTTATTGATGAACTTTATTCATTCTTAAGGTCTGAATCTCTTTGTTATCTTTTTTTTCTTTTCATTATTGATTTTATAACCGCCAACCTGAAGTTCATCGTTGTCATTTTGGCCGCCGGGATGGTGGCGTTTATCGGAGCGGTCATCTGCATCATCGCCGCGGTCCACAGCGGATCTCCACCGGCATCCGCGGCCGCAGCGCAGCCCCTAGCCGACAACCAGTCACTGTCACCGGGCGCAACCGGGAAGGCGTTTTCCTCCGGGTCCGTCGCCCGAGCAGGACCGCGGGACGCTCTTCACGGTACTACTGATGCGACAAGTAGGGAACGAGGAGGACCGGAGGCGCCAACATTCTACGGTTTAACAGGACTAGGGACCGGAGGAAGCGAACAGCAGGTTACCTACAGCAGACTCATCTGCACCCCTGTCCCCGCTGGTGAGTGCAACCCGAAAAACTTTCAGCAACAAGCGGACGACCAGTCGTTATACGCGGGAGAGGATTGGGGGTACCTCCGCACCACCGCCGAGGAGCTCCGGCAGACCGTCCTACAGCAGAAAGATGAGATCCTCACGGACCAGAGAACCATACGAGAGCTAACGGGGAAGCTTTCGGAATGCGAGAGCGGTTTGAAGGGACGGAAGGTCCCAGAACGGAGCGCAGGACTTGGGGATGCGCGTAAAGAGAATAAGGAGCAACTAATGATGCGGGACGATGCGGGATCCTCAATGCGGACGGCTCATGCGGTGGAGGAGCTGGTGCATGCCATAACTCAAATGAAAGACCGCATTGAGAAACTGGAGGTAAGAAACACGCAAGACCTTATAAAAGCCTACATTTATTAATGTGACTGAGAATCAAGTTTTTTGTAGGTCGATAATAAACTAGGTTGTCTGAGAGATGGTAAAAATGGGAAATGTATTTAAAATGAAGTTTAAGAAACATGTTGAGTTATTAGAAATGTAACAATCATGTTGGTTTTACATATTTTTGAAAAATTGTATTTAAAAAAAGTTCTAAAATCATAAAAATAGGCTAGCCTAAATACTGTTATTGGCTAAAAAAAAATAGACTATTTGAGGTAAAATATCTGTGAAATTATATTTTTGAATCATGAATAGGCTGTCAATAATCGTGGCTTTTAAGTTCAAAATATTATTTTTTAAAAACCTTTAATGATAAAAGTCACATGACAACAAAATGGCTTCTCCGATGTTTGTTACGTCACAATGTCCTTGTTTTGGCCAAATATAGCCAAATTCATTCTTAATTTTTATTTAAAAAAAAAAAAAAAAAAGTTTTCAATTTATCAAATGTAATTTTAAATTTAAAAAAATGTTCATTCAAAAAAAGTATTTTGAATAGCTAAATGAGCGTAGCCTATGTTATTGACCCATACAATCTAAAAAAATAAAATGCTGGTTAAAAACAACCCAAGTTGGGTTAAATATGGACAAACCCAGCGTTTATGTTGTTTTAACCCAGCGGTTGGGTTTAATGTTTGTCCTAAGTGCTGGACAGTTTTATTTAACTCAACTATTGTTTAAAAATGACTATATTGCACGCTTAAAATTAACCCCCCAAAAAGGTTGAAAATTAAAAATCAGACACATAATTACTAAAGCTACCCAGCACGTTGGGCAAACATTCAACCCAACTTGGGTTGTTTTTAACCCAGTGTAAGCCTAGGCTATAAGATAAAGCTGGTGCTAGATGGCTACTGTCTGACCTGTTGATAAACGTGATTAGTAGCCTATAGCAGCCTTATTTTGCTTTTTTGAACACGTAGGTGTAGGTGCTGCAGTGTGCTCGTAAAGTTCATCCTTCTGTGAGTTCTGGAGTATGATTGCGTTTCAGCTCACGTTTACCATCGCGCGCCTGTGCCGTGATTTATTGCTGTGCGCCAAGACGCGCGTCCCTGATTGGGTTTTTCGAAGGAAATATGGGCTACGTGAGCAGATTTCATGGTTTACGAGCCGATGGGAACAACAAATTACATCCTCATCACGACCACATTTAGCGCATCTGATTAACCTCGATCTAACCCAAATCTATCAGTCTGAAAAACTAGTACTAGAAGGAGCATAACGGCTATATTTCAAGAAAAAGATAGAGTTATACTCCAGAATGTATGTTTGAAAATCAAGAATAGCCTATATTTAGCCTGAGCCAATCAGCTTGTGTGACAGCAGGGGAGAGATGAGAAACATGACACACTCCACTGGAAGCATATTATGGACTCCTGCAGCTGTGAATGGCATCTCTGCAAGCTGGTGCAGATGCCTTTAAAATCATCCCATACTTATAGAATAGAATAGAATTTGTTATTGCCATACAAGTAAGGAAGCATTATGTAGTGCTAATCAGTTTCATTAAACATCCAGCCTCTCTCATACTTGCTAGAAGTGCAATATTTGCTCTGAAAATTGATTCTGTTTAATTAATCAATTAAAAAACATGATGAATTCTTAAATCTTAAATTTAGACAGGGTTTGATTTGATCAGAATATAAGATGCATAACTGTTTACATTTGAATATAGGTTAATAATTGTATTTTGAGTAATAAGTGTACATTGTGAGTAATTATACTGGTTGTTAAATGCATTCACTTTTCATTGATAGATTGATTGCACTCGTGCATTGTTGATGAATGAGGTTCTTACATCACAACACACAGGAAAAATCTCTGTCTTGTTTACAGTCTGAAATAGCACCACCAGCGTTCAATCACAGCGACACAAGCTCACGGAAAGAAGCAGGTACTGCCTCTAGCGCTGCCCGTAAACCAGCTGCACAGAGACGAGTGGAGGACCTGGAAGGAGAACTGAAGAGAAAGATAAAACTGCTGGAGGAAGAAAGGAAAACTCTGCGCAAAGAGACACAGAAACATCAGGAGCATATTGATTATGGACTGGACACTGTACACCAGCGGATAAGCAGTCTGGAGAAAGGTGAGACAGAGGTTGGATTTACTGCCGGAAGAAATATCGATTTTAACCAAAGTCTTCTCACAGAGATAGTTCAATCAAAAATTAAACATGTGTCATCATTCACTCACCTTCATGGCTTGTTCCATGACTTTCTTTCTCCTGGGGAACATACAAGAAGATATTATAATATCTTAAGATAATGTCTCTTTTTTTTTGGGCAAGTCAATGGGCTCCCATGTTATTTGGCTCCCAGTGTTCACCAAAATATCTACTTTACCGTTTCGGAACAACATGAGACGGAGTAAATGATGAGCGACTTTTTTTTTTTTTTTGGGTGGACTCAGTTTCCGTAAAACATTTAGAGCATTCAAATCAATATAGTGATAGTGAAATTGACAGATGCTGTCTTGTATTGAACCAGGAACATGCCTTTAAACTCGTATCCAGTGTTGTCTTCTCTGGGCTTTTAATTTAACTCACTCTTTGTCATTCATTCCCTGTCTCTCTTTCGTTCTGTTTCTCACATTTTTTCCACAGGTCTCTCTGAGAACAAGTTTCCAGAGGGTTATAGGCTCTCGTTCCCTGTACGCAGCACTTCCATGTATGCTATCATAAAGCAGGAAATCCCCATCCTCCACACTTTGACTGTCTGCATGTGGCTCAAACCTGCAAAGAGCATCTTGGGAACAACAGTTTCTTATGCTGTTTCTGACCAGAGCCATGAGTTTGTGCTTCAGCAGTTGGTTCATGGACCCATCGAGCTCATCATTAATAATGAGGTAGCGCATCACAACATGATATTTGACATGTGGGGATGGGAAGTGAAAATAATTTAACAATTCAGATTCTGACATCAAACAAACAATGTGGTAACATATTTAATTCGTTTATTTTATCATTATAAAATACTGCTTTCAGAACTGTAAAGTTGTCTTTGAGTCTTAAATATTCATGGCCTGGTTTCACAGACAGGGCTTAGACTAAGCCAGGATTAGGCCGTAGTTCATTTAGGGCATTTAAGTAGCTTTAATGTTCATTAGAAAAACACATTATTGATGTGCATCTTGAGACGAAACAATGGCACTGACATATTTTAAGATATGTCAGAGCAAGTTATTTCAGTTAAAGGTGCCATCAAACGTTTTTTTCCAGATGTAATATAAGTCTAAGGTGTCCCCTGATTGTGTCTGTGAAGTTGCAGCTCAAAATACCCCATAGATTTTTTAAATTAATTTTTTTAACTGCCTATTTTGAGGCATAATTAGAAATGCGCCGATTCATGCTGCGGCCCCTTTAAATCGCATGCTCTCCGCCCCCTCCCGAGCTCTCGACTCTATCACTGCACAAACAAAGTTCACACAGCTAATATAACCCTCAAAATGGATCTTTACAAAGTGTTCATCATGCAGCATGTCTAATCGTGCAAGTATGGTGTTTATTTGGATGTTTACATTTGATTCTGAATGAGTTTGATGGTGCTCTGTGGCTAAAGCTAACATTACACACTGTTGGAGAGATTTATAAAGAATGAAGTTTATGAATTATATAGACTGCAAGTGTTTAATAATGAAAATAGCGACGGCTTTTGTCTCCGTGAATACGGTAAGAAACGATGGTAACTTTAACCACATTTAACAGTACATTAGCAACATGCTAACGAAACATTTAGAAAGACAATTTACAAATATCTCTAAAAATATCATGTTATCATGGATCATGTCAGTTATTATTGCTCTATCTGCCATTTTTTGCTGTTGTTCTTGCTTGCTTACCTAGTCTGATGATTCAGCTGTGCACAGATCCAGACGTTAATACTGGCTGCCCTTGTGTAATGCCTTGAACATGAGCTGGCATATGCAAATATTGGGGGCGTACATATTAATGGTCCTGACTGTTACGTAACAGTCGGTGATATGTTGAGATTCACCTGTTCTTCGGAGGTCTTTTAAACAAATGAGATTTATATAAGAAGGAGGAAACAATGGAGTTTGAGACTCACTGTATGTCATTTCCATGTACTGAACTCTTGTTATTCAACTATGCCGAGGTAAATTCAATTTTTAATTCAATGGCACTTTAAAACAGCTCAAACATGCATTTTAGTCTAAGACTAGCTTAAGCATTGTCTGTGAAACTGGGGGTAAGTCTCTCAGATTTAAGTCTTACATTTAAGCTGTATGTCTGATACTAAAAAGTACCAACTATTCATTCAGGAATCGCACTTCAGTGGTTGCAATGTTTGAAGTTGATTCACTAACAAGGACTGGCTCATAATTTGATCCACTAAAAAGAACCGGTGTATAAGAGTCACTCATTCGGGAGCTGGACTCAGACTACACTGGTTGCACTGTTTGTTGTTGATTCACTGAAATGAATGGCTTATAGGAGTCATTCGCTCTGCAGATAGTAGATGCAGTGTCGTTGTGACACAGTTGAATTGGTAGTGCTGGATACTTTGTATTTTGTATACAATGTGTACCATCTGCTTCAGCGAAAGAATTTGCGTGCTTGAACCATTAACAGAACCGAATGTCATTTGCCAAACTCTCAGTTCCCAACCATATGAATGTACCTGAGAGGAAAAATTCTGTTTTAAAAGTGTGAATGTCAGATGTGTGTTTACATAATAAAAACAAAACAATGAAAAAGCAGTTCAGTGGAATGCAGAAATGTTCTGTGTAAATGGCCCCTTATGCCGGTTTCTTGTGTTTTCACAAGAGTGTAAACAAACAATGGTTGGGCGGCTGAATTGTCTCCGCCATCGTTTGCAAGAATTTGTCTTCTTTCACTCTGTTGTGGTAGTCCCTCAAGAAAATTTCATATAGGTTTGAGTATTGTTGCCAAAGCTCTACAAAGCTTTCCTCTATTGCATAATTCCACCTAGCAACACCAATACAATCGTCTCTCTTTGTTTCGTCATGTTTGAAAGCTGTGTAGGGAAGAGCTTCTGTGCACCTATTGGTCAACGTCACAGATGTGACTGAACAAATAAAATTAAACATACTGTGTCTTTCTGTTGGGATCTCGTGAAGCTAGAGATAAAACAAATTGATTCTTGTGTCCTGACGGCCATTGTCATTTACGAAATATGAATCCCCAGGACGCCCTACGAATCATGCCAACATTGGGCTGATATTGTGTAGTCTGAACCCGGCGTTACACAGCAGATTTAACAATATTGTATTTAGATAATCTCACTAGAAATGCTGTGATCAATGACTCAAATCTATAATGGATTCAAAAACATAATTACTCGGATCTACAATGTAACACAATGAGATAATTCCAGTGACAATCATTGTCATCCATTGACTGAAACCGATAAGACCCATATTATTTAGTTTTGACCCAATGTCACTAAGAATTATAACTATAAAGATAACCATAACAATAACTATATCAGTCCTCACCAACCAACAATAACGTTCCATTTATTTGAAGTATGCTGCAGTTATGTCGCCTGCCTCTTTAAAGTGCTGTGGTTTCTGATTGGTTGATTCTAATGGAATGAGTATTTGAACTTTGTAGTCATCATCCTTAGAGTGAACAGCCCTTAAAAGAGAGAGTAGAATTTCAGGATACTTTCTATTAGGATTTTAAGGGATGTTTTTGGTAAAAGATGAACACATGCTTAGATTGACCTCTGACTGCTCTTACTGAATGTTAAAGCGATTGAATTGAATTGTTTTGCCCCGTGTTCAGCAGTGTGTTTTTTAGAGCTGTAATAGTGGACAGTTAGATAATCTCTCAGGCTTTCAGGCTGGTCTCAATTATCCAAGCACATGGGCCACAGGATCAGTCTTTGGATTGTAATTTGGATTTTTTTTTTTGATCCTCCATCCTTTAGGTGGCGCACTTACCTCTCAACTTAACAGTAGGCAGATGGCAGCATATGTGTGTGAGCTGGAACCGGAGAGCTGGAGCGTGGCATGCCTACCTAGGGGGCAAGCTAAAAAGTGAAGGAAGTGACCTGGCAACCCGTCACAGCATCCGACGGGGAGGAACTCTCATACTTGGCCAAGAACAGGTACGTCAGACTTTGGCTATTGTAACTGGTTGCCAGACGGTGCTAGGTCAAGATGAGAAGGATTTGGTATTCACACAGCATGTACCATGAACACAATGTTTGTTTATCTTTTCCTTTACCTTTTCCTGCCCTCTTCATCCCGATTTCGTTAAACTCCAGCATACTTATCCTTACATTGGACCCAGTAGGGCTTATAGTCATCCTCAGGACCATTTAGCAAGTGAATTTTCTGGGAATTCTCTGAGCTGATTTGGCGGTTCTAGTATCATTGGCTATTCAGAGCTTATCTAATACATTTGTGGATGTGTCTGGGACCATTTTTTTTATATATATATAATATTGGAATATTAGACAGCTTAAAAGACACATTTAAATGGTATATTACATTTTTATGAGGCAAATCTTTTAATATCACTGGAGATAAAACTAAAAAAGGTCCCACTATCAGTCTCAGAAATGGACAAATGTTCTTTCGCCGTTTTTTAGCGCTGCATGAAGTTTAAATGCCATTTTGGATTAGATTTTACACTAATAACACTAATATATATATATGTTTTGTCAAGTGCTGTTTCTTAAGTTTGTTTAACACAAAAATGGTGCTTTCCGAGATAATCAATATCTGGATGGAACAAAATTCCAACAACAAAGTCATCAGCTTTCTCTTATTTCTTATTTTGTCTTTAAAAATAAGCATATTTAAATAAGCTTTCATGTAAAATAAGCTATAATATTTACCAGACATTTATGAATTTTTTTGTTGAGTATAGAGCTAGAGTTATCACTCAAAAATATTTTAATTGGGACATTAATTACCAGACATGAAAATTTAGTGGTTAAGGCAGGTAATAAATGAAAAACTTTTAGAGTTTTACTAAAATCACTCATTTTAATATGATTTTTCCTAAACAATACAAAAATTTCTGAATATGATTTCCTGTTTCCTGCAGAGCTCAGTGGGTGGTCTTCGTTTCGAGGCGTCGCGGGCTATGGTGGGAGAGCTGTCTCAGTTTAATATGTGGGACCGGCCGCTTTCACACACAGAGCTCTCTGCTCTTGCCCACTGCAGCACAGGGATGCTGGGTAATGTAGTCCCCTGGACCAGCCGTGAGGTAGAGGTTTTCGGAGGCGTCACCAAGCAACCGGCCGAACACTGCGAGCATCGCACCAGCGTCACACAGTAATAATCTCGTGAGCGGTTGTTTAAAGGGTCAGAGAGTCAAAGACGGGGTTTCAGAATGGGAAAAGATTCATCAGAAAACCACGCCACCATCAGATATGTATGTTGATTTCAAGGCAAAGTTGTTTAGTGGTGTTTGCTGAAACAAGCCTCACTATTATTACTGCTCAGGGGTAGTGATTTGAACAAACCCCTAACTCTAAGTGTTAAATTTCAGCGCATAGCTTGTCCCACACCATCTGTGCTACAAACAAGAATGATACCTCAAATTGTGTGACTAGTTGAGGAAAAATGTGCACTTATTTTTCTAAGCAAGCCAAGGAATTTTCACTTGGTGGATCATAAAATGGGTACAAATATCCTATAGACTTAAGGTGATGATACACAGGGCAAGTTTTTGAGCAATGTTGCCGAGCGATGCTGCTTGTGCACTTTCCCATTGAGAATGGGCAACAAATTTCGATCTAAATATCCAATGGGAAAGTGCCCAAGCAACATCACCTTAAAGGGTTAGTTCACCCAAAAATGAAAATTCTGTCATTATTTACTCACCCTCATGTCGTTCCACACCTGAAAGACCTTCGTTAATCTTCGGAACAAAAATTAAGATATTTTTGATGAAATCCGAGGCCTCCATTGCCAGCAAGTTAATTAACACTTTCAGTGCCCAGAAAGCCACTAAAGTCGTATGTAAAACAGTTCATGTTAGTACAATGGTTCAACCTTAATATTATAAAGTGACGAGAATACTTTTTGAATCAGTCAAACTGCTGAAATCAAGTGACTTTGGCGCTCCGAACCACTGATTCGAAACAAAAGATTAGTAAAGCTTTGAAACTTCATGAAGCAGTGTTTTGAAATTGCTCATCACTAGATATTGTTGAAAAGTCATTATTTTGTTTTTTTGGAGCACAAAACTATTCTCGTCGCTTCATAACATTAAGGTTGAACCACTGTAGTCACATGAATGGTTTTAAATATGTTTTGAGTAGCTTTCTGGGCAGAGAAAGTGTTAATTATCTTGCTAGGAATGGAGGCCTCACTGAGCCATCGGATTTCATCAAAAATATCTTAATTTGTGTTCTGAAGATGAATGAAGGTCTTACGGGTGTGGAACGACATGAGGGTGAGTAATTAATGACATAATTTTCATTTTTGGGTGAACTAACCCTTTAAGTCGCAGTCACATTTACTGTTGTTTGGTGAATTTTCACGAGCGAAATACATTCATTTCAATAGGAACCCACATGATCTGGAACGTCAGGTGAGGGCGAAAGTTTTCCCAATGCAGATTTCGCAACAAGTTCAAATTGGTCATGTCGATTCCCCATGTTGAGCAACAAAAAAGCTTCTTGTTTTGAAAGTGACTTGTGAGATATTCTTTATACATCGCTATACTATTGACAAAAGACTCTTTTGTTAGCGAAATTTGAATTCCAGCTAAATTTCGGCAAAATTTTGCTAAAGTGACCATAGATAAGCCTTATCTAGGGACCAGAATATTGTATCCAATATCATAGGCTCTTTACCATCTATCAATGTCTTAGCAATCACCTTAGCAATATACTAAAGACCATTCCAAACACCTTAGCAACAGCATAGCAATGGCAACAACCAATGGCACCGTAGCATCACGGAGGCGAGTTCTGCATGAGAAAGTATCACCCCTTTTAAATTATTCACATTTTTTACTAGCTATACCTTGTTGAACATCTGAGTGGCAAACATCATTTGATGTGGGATCTTCAGTCTCAGTATTTGATGAAAGGATTTTTTTTTTACCACAGTTCAAAGCAAATGTTTGCATACTCTTTCAGATTTGTTGTTATTTATACAGTGTAGCCTGTTTGATTGAAATCAGTTTTGACACACACACACACACACTCAAACAGCTGGGAATTTGTTTGCTTTTAGTCTGCAGTTTTTTATACTAGTTTTTTTTTTCTATTCAAGTTTTTTTTTTTTTAGATGTTTTTGAATCACACTGTTTCTATGGTGATCACTCCAACAGACTTGAATCCTATTGGTCAGGCCAGTCCTGGTTGAATTCTCCTCCATTAAAAACCCTTTAACATCATCAGAATCACATCGAATTAGAATGAAGGACAGAAAAAAGGAGCAATTGAAGAAGGCATTTGGCCAGATGAATACTTCAGCAATATTTCAACGAATAGCTATTAACCTTTAAAGCCATGGTTTTGAAACCCTTTATAATATGGCACCTGTAATGACATGCTTTCTGAGAACTGTTTTCAGCGTTCCTGTTAAACGTAATCTGCAAATATCTACAGACAAACAAATATCTTCTCATGCTGAGAAATTAGCATATATAGCCTATATAGATTTATACAAGAATCTACTCAACAGAATTATATTTGTAAAATAAGCAACAAACATTCCGTATTTGAATGTATAATATTTACACCATTATATGTGTATCCCACCATCTATCTATCTATCCCTCTTCATCTCTTGATAAAGAGCTTATGTAAATTACACCGCACATATGGTATGCTTTATGTGGATTATACTCAATGTATTGTCTATATGTAAAATGCAGCAGGCTGAAAAATGCCAGTTTTGTGGCCTTGTCAAACACAAGAATGCTGTCCCAAATGCGCAATCATATATACTGACTCACAGAACTGGTTTCATTTTGTGTATGTTGCAAACAGTTGTTTTATAGGCATGTGGTTTGAGATTTCGTGGCCATACAATTGAACTGCACAAGATCGTCATAATGGTTGGGAATTGTGTTTTTAAAAGTGTTTCAGCACTAAATATATTTTCTTTCTGATGTATTGTGTACTTGCTGTTGTTTGTGCAATGCCTGTTTGTTTGCATTTCAGTAGTCATTTTGTGATGTTCAGTTCTTTCAGTGTACATGAACAAGCTTTATATTGTGTTCAGAAAGAGTGGTTTACAAATGATTGTTTAATACTGTTACCTTTTCTGGAATATATTTGTTTTTGAATGAAGATATATCTTGGAAGTTGGATGTAAAGTTCTCTCTTTTTGCTTGAACATTTTTCTACACTCTGAGGATTTACTCATTTATATTTTTCAAATCTTTCTTCTATCCTCTAATGTTCATTTCTTGAATTCTGTCAGTGTCTTTGTCTGTGTTGAAATGGAGATCAAATGCTTTAATATCTAATATGACAATGAGAATTAAAATATATAGCACAATAACAACAGTGTTCTCTCTCATTTCTCTCTCTCTCTGGTTGTTGTTTTTGTTCATTTTTTTTATAAAAGCAGGGGATGCACAAATATCTGAATGTAAAATGATTTTGAAATGCTGTGCACTATTTATGTTTATTATCTTTTTGTTTATTAGTCCCATGATTCCTTGTACATACTGACTGAATGTGATTGTACACAAGCATATGATCACCAGATCGCATGTCTTTTTGTGTACAGTCTAGATTTGTTATCTCCATCCAAATCCAATATTTCTTTTGGAGAAAACCAATTTAATTTTGTATGACTGAGACAGCTAGATCTAAGTTTAAGCTAAAAATAACATGTCAATGTTCCATTGCTGTAAACAGCATAGTTGCTGTTTGACCAAATATATATATATATATATATATATATATATATATATATATATATATATATATATATATAATAAAGCATGCTGGGATATATATATATATATATATATATATATATATATATATATATATATATATATATATATATATATATATATATATATATATTCATTTATCAGTATGTATGTACTACTTTTGTGTTGATGTTAAACCATTTCCAGTCTTTTTCTGTATGTATTGTCTCTTGCAGTCCACTACTGTATTCATTATATGAGTGGATTAGGCAACACATCTTGCATCATTTGTGCCCCTGCCAGCAAATTCAACTGACCCAGCTCTCTTGAGTATGTGTGCATCTGTCTCTTTTTTATTTTCTCTCAGAATATAAAAAGAATCCCAGCATGCTTTAGAAGCCCGAGAAGCACAGACCAATAAGCCTATCTCTGGATGTGTTTTTAAAAGGTTGCCTAGAGGTTCTCCAAAGGTTCTTACAACATGGGAACCTCAAATAAGCATCTTCTCATTTTGATCTCAATTTTTTCCTCTTTTCTCCACATTGTTCTTCAATCGTTCCTTGAATTAAGAATGAAGATTGAGGTGTGTTTGTGAAATCCTTGTGAATCCTCTTCATACTTCAATCAGTTAAGATGCCTTTTTCCAAGCCAAGAATGTTCAGATTATACATTCTTTATTAGCATCAATGGTTCCATGTAGAACCTTAAACATCAATGGAACTTTTCCATTTAGGTTCTTTACAGTTTAAAAAGGTTCTTAGTATTATTAAAATGTTCTTCACAGTAAGAAGCAAATGGTTCCTTTAAGAAGGCTACTTTTCACTGAAAGGTTCTTTTGGGAACCAAATGTGTTCTTTTGGCGTTGTTGAGAAAACACCCTTTCAGAACTTTTATTTTTAAGAGTGTAAGCCATGTTCATGTGATTGACTTTTAATCTGATATTATCCTATAGTGTTTAGCTGGGAATCTCCAAAAAATGCCAACCAAGTTTAAGGTGCAGAAAAGTAATCCAGTAAAAAGTGCTGAAACCGACAACAAACCGAGTACCCTGTGGAGATGTGAATGATGCTTGGGAAGGATGTGTAGGAGGTCTTTTAACCTCTAGTCTGTGTTATGAAATACTGTTATCTGTGTTGGCGGTGTGGGCGCTGATGGCAGCCTGCTCAATAACATCTGCACGTGGAACAAAAAATAGTCAAAGCCATTTTCAACAATCCTGATCAGAACTTTGGTTGGATTAATATGCCAGAACACTGATGTGGATGACCCACATTGCCTATAGTAGTTTCCTTAATCTCCAAAATGTCATAATTCCCACTGGGATTACCTCTCTGCCCTCTCTTTCTCAGACAATTCACGAGTGAAAGGCTTTAATGCCATTATAATCAAAAAACAAAAGGTTTACTGCCAGATTTGTGTGGCACACCAACCGGCTGACCTTATTTTAACACAAAAACACACCTTCAAGCTTTTTTTGCTACTGTTACTTAAATTTTTGGGTCACACACTTTATATTAAGTGGCCTTAACTATGTACTTACATTTAAATTAATCATTTGATACAATGCACTTATTGTGTACATACATGTTTTTACATTGTACTTATATTTTAAAAACTCCTGCATGTAATTACATCAGTAATTAATTTCTGTAATTAACATATATAATTACACTGTTGACCCATCCTTTACACATTATACCCCTACCCTTAAACCGAACCATGCCACAAAATCTGTCCCTATAGGCTTACCCGTATCCCACCTCAATAGTAGCAAAAGTGTTTTGCAATTCAATATGAACCCAATAAGTACACTGTACTTATTTTTTGAAGTAAGTAAATAGTAGTTAAGGCCACTTAATATAAAGTGGGACCAGTGGCAGAGCCAGGATTTTTTCATAGGGGTGGCCAGGCAGGGGCCAGCAACCACTCTGGGGTGGCACAGAAATCTTCATTATTTCAACATAAAAATGAGTCTGTCTATAATGTACTGGACTGTGCCTGCAACACAGCTGAATACAGTTAATTTGTACTTAATTACAATTGAGATCATGGAATGCTGAGAGAATTTGACCTTTTTTTTCTTGTCTTTTTTAAATCATTGTTCACCTCCAGGCATATTAATAAAGGGACATACACTAGCTAAATTTCAACTTGTTCAGTCAGTTCTGGTTCTCAAAACCCCCAATAGCTTGTTCTCCATTGTTGCATCTCCATGGATGACATGCAGATAACTACATACTGTAGTTCAAAGATTATTCAACCTTGAATTTTATGTATAATTAATGAACTACGACGTTGCATGCTCGTACTTTCTTTTGCGCTTTATTTATAGTGAATAATAGCTATACAGCGCGCCGTATTTGCGCGTGATTGAAAAGTGCGCGGTCTAGCAAGTTACCAGTTGAGAAACATTTACGTAAACTAAATAGGCTATAATGTTCGCCGTTCACCGTTGTTCTGCTGAAGCTCATTCGGCACCTGTATAATTTCCGCGCGCGTTTGACATGCGCCTGGCTCTGAGAGTGCACGTCTGAAAAGTCTCCCGTTTTTTTTTTTTTTTTTTTTGTGGTCTTAAAGATACGGTTCTACGTTTAAATAAACGCAATTCTTGTCAACAAAAAAAGTAGACAGAAACTGCAGTTGTGAGCGGGGTGGCCAAAGGGGTGGCCCTGAGTTGAGTGGGACCAATTTTTGTACCATAACTAACAAAAATGTACTGTATTCTTCTTGGATATGCCTTTGTGTACAATGGAAAGATAATGGTACTGTTAAGAAAGAAAGAAAGAAAGAAAGAAAGAAAGAAAGAAAGAAAGAAAGAAAGAAAGAAAGAAAGAAAGAAAGATTCAGTAGCCGGTGGCGGAAATAAGCAGGTCACGTGGGCCGGAGGTTGCCGAGGCCGGTGTGTATCCATGACAACACTAGTGGAGGAAAGTGTCTGTATACAGCGCGACAGAACGGTAGGTTATTGAAATGTGGTGATATAAAATTAACTATTCCCGAGCTTTAAACGATTTACATGCTCATATTTCTCCATTGCTTTCAATCATTTATCAGTCGTAGCGTTTTAAGGGATGGAGTCGAGCTAGCAAGCTAACATTAGCTCAGGGATGCTAAAAACAAACGCTTACTCGACACGTGTTTATCTTCTTTTTTTTATTTTTACATAATGATGCGCTAAAGACTGAAAACGTGATTTTGCATGGCTCGTTTTTTATTTTATTTGGATTGGTACGATATCTTAGTGTCGGTTTTGTAGGACTGGTTCAGTTTGCAAGTTGTCTCGTGCACTGCCATTATTCTTTCTAATAATTAATTTTAAACAGATTTGAATGATAAACAAGAGTATTTAACTTTCAAAATCTGGCTGTTTTAATATTCTGAATAATAGTTGTCTGTTGACTGTTTTGTAGTGTGAAGGTATTTGTGCAATGCCTTTACATTAATCGATGATATATGACATAAAAAACACTTGATAATAATGAGAGTTTATGCGTTTTGGTGTGATGCTGAGTTGACTAATGACATGGACTTTAACCTTCTTTTTCAACATCAAGATTTTAGATTAAAATACATACATTTGTATTAGAAAAAGTGTAGAACTGGTCAACAAGTCCTTTTTAAATTAAAGTCACCATGAAATCAACATTTACAATTTATTTACAATTCATTTTTAAGCAGCGACATGATATTGATAACCAATGATTGTCAACTTACAACATTTTTCACTGAATGTCCAATGTAGTGTGATTAACAAGGCTATTTAATACGTATCTCCGAATGTACGAATATAAAACCAGCTTTACCCAAGTAGATCACAGCAATAGCAAACCACAACCATCCAATCAATTCCCCATGAAAAAAAAATACAATCCTACATTCTTTCTTGTTCAAGAAGCCGTTTAACTCAGATATATATCACAATAGTTAATAAAAGTTCCGTTTCATGCTGATGATGATAAATTTGTCTTAATAGTTTGTTTTAAATGATTCTGTGGTGTGACAAGTGAAGCTATAAAAGTACAAATATTCCATGTAATCTCTCAGGTCATGAAATCTCTGCACAATACTAGTTATATAATTAGAAAAAATTATACTTGTAGAAAAAATTATACTTGTATTATAAAATTATACTTGTTTTAGATGTTTAATCATGTCACACCACTTTTAAGATATTTTGATTGTTTCATTGACACTCTATTGTGCAAATGCAGTAATAAGTGAAGCTGTAACTTATTTTATGCGTATTAATGCTGATAATCTGGTTTTATTATACTTGGGTAAAGTTGGTTTTATATTCGCACATTCGGACATCCGTATTCAATAGCCTTGTTAATCACACTACATTGGACATTCAGTGGACATTCACAAGTAAATATGCCATGAAAACATTACTTGCCTATTTTGATCGACTGTGAAAAATGTTGTAAGTTGACAATCGTTGGTTGTCAATATCATGTAGCTGCATAAAATTAAAACATTAATTTATTGCACATTTATTGGAAAGTCTGAATTTATCAGAAGTCTGAATGTGCGAATATAAAACCAACTTTACCAAAGTTTTTATTATGTGGAAGCATCACACTAATGACAGAAGTACTTGCATATAAACATTACTTAAACATTACCATTTTCCTAACACAGCTTTAAAGCTATAAAATCTCTAATTTAGTCGATGTTGGTGTACTGATTTTCAAAAATCATTATCAAAGATCCCCAAGAGGTGTAATTATATAAGCTCATAACCAGTCTTTTTGGAAAGCAGACCCCAACTAGGAAATGGCAATATATTAAAATATACCAGTATTACTGTCCTCATTGTTCTTTTTGATCAATTTAAATATTTGATAAGGACAGTCATCCTGCAGGAGAATGTTTATATTTTGCTTACAAACAAAATTCTGCATTCTCCCTCCAAATGGTGAAAATATAAGATTTATGACCTAATGCACTTAATGGGTGGGAGATTTGACCTAATGTTCTGTTTCTGTTTCCTTTCCATGAGACAGGACTAATCCCTCTGTCTCTCTTTTTCTCTTTTTAGTAAAGAAAAGGATGGCAGAAACTGGTGATGGTAAAAAAGAGGATGCCGACTACAAAAGACTGCAAAGCTTTCCGCTCATCAGGGTGGGTGCAGCTCGACTGCTGCTGTGACCTAGATAGAAAGAATCCGTTATTGATGTGTCTGTGTTTGTCTGTATTAGGGTTATCACTCAAACTGCTCCATTTTCTGTGTTTTTTTTTAAATAAAACTCTTTGTTATATTGCAGCCATTTGCTAAAATTATTTAAGTTCATTTTTTTCCCTCATGAATGTACACACAACACCCCATATTGACAGAAAAACACAGAATTGTTGACATTTTTGCAGATTTATTAAAAAAGAAAAACTGAAATATCACATGGTCCTAAGTATTCAGACCCTTTGCTGTGACACTCATATATTTAACTCAGGTGCTGTCCATTTCTTCTGATCATCCTTGAGATGGTTCTACACCTTCATTTAAGTCCAGCTGTGTTTGATTATACTGATTGGATTTGATTAGGAAAGCCACACATCTGTCTATATAAGACCTTACAGCTCACAGTGCATGTCAGAGCAAATGAGAATCATGAGGTCAAAGGAACCGCCTGAAGAGCTCAGAGACAGAATTGTGGCAAGGCACAGATCTGGCCAAGGTTACAAAAAAAATTCTGCTGCACTTAAGGTTCCTAAGAGCACAGTGGCCTCCATAATCCTTAAATGGAAGACGTTTCGACCAGACAGGATGACCAGAACCCTTCCTAGAGCTGGCCGTCCGGACAAACTGAGCTATCGGGGGAGAAGAGCCTTGGTGAGAGAGGTAAAGAAGAACCCAAAGATCACTGTGGCTGAGCTCCAGAGATGCAGTCGGGAGATGGGAGAAAGTTGTAGAAAGTCAACTATCTCTGCAGCCCTCCACCAGTCGGGGATTTATGGCAGAGTGGCCCGACGGAAGCCTCTCTTCAGTGCAAGACACATGAAAGCCCGCATGGAGTTTGCTAAAAAACACCTGAAGGACTCCAAGATGGTGAGAAAAATAAGATTCTCTGGTCTGATGAGACCAAGATAGAACTTTTTGGCCTTAATTCTAAGCGGTATGTGTGGAGAAAACCAGGCACTGCTCATCACCTGTCCAATACAGTCCCAACAGTGAAGCATGGAGGTGGCAGCATCATGCTGTGGGGGTGTTTTTCAGCTGCAGGGACAGGACGACTGGTTGCAATCGAGGGAAAAATGAATGCGGCCAAGTACAGGGATATCCTGGACGAAAACCTTCACCAGAGTGCTCAGGACCTCAGACTGGGCCGAAGGTTTACCTTCCAACAAGGCAATGACCCTAAGCACACAGCTAAAATAACGAAGGAGTGGCTTCACAACAACTCCGTGACTGTTCTTGAATGGCCCAGCCAGAGCCCTGACTTAAACCCAATTGAGCATCTCTGGAGAGACCTAAAAATGTCTGTCCACCAACGTTCACCATCCAACCTGACAGAACTGGAGAGGATCTGCAAGGAGGAATGGCAGAGGATCCCCAAAGCCAGGTGTGAAAAACTTGTTGCATCTTTCCCAAAAAGACTCATGGCTGTATTAGATCAAAAGGGTGCTTCTACTAAATACTGAGCAAAGGGCCTGAATACTTAGGACCATGTGATATTTCAGTTTTATAATAAATCTGCAAAAATGTCAACAATTCTGTGTTTTTCTGTCAATATGGGGTGCTGTGTGTACATTAATGAGGGAAAAAAATGAACTTAAATGATTTTAGCAAATGGCTGCAATATAACAACAAGTAAAAAATGTAAGGGGGTCTGAATACGGTCCGTACCCACTGTACTTGCACTTCTTTGTTATTTGACTTTTTACAATCTTAAATATGTAAGATTGTTGGATTAAAATATCCAAAAACCACTAGAACAATGTTATATATTTTGTTAGTTTTTCCAAGAATGTTTAAATCCAGAGAAATAAGCAATTTTAACCAGGACACGGACTGTGTCCGTGCGTCGCCTATCAATGACATCGTACCCATGCTATACTTGATTTCCAGTTTTACGTTACGTTGCACGTTAATCTGACAGTCATGGGTCGTCTTTGCATAATGATGCATTTAAAAGTTAAAGACCAAACGTATCGTTATAAAAGTTCACAATGCTGTTGCAGATGAAATATAATGTGGATAACATTTAATAAATATCTTTTTGTCAGGTTATACTGATTATTAAACATTCAAGCCCTTTATCTTAACCGCTCTGCTTAACCGTCGGTCTCGCACATCCGTCATGTTTGTAGTTTTTTAACACTTTTTATTCGTATTTGTAGTTCTAATCGAATCCTTGTCCACAGCGCAATGTATTATGGGCAATATTAACCATTAGAAGTGTGCACGGATCTGCACTTCGCAATCTAACTGGAAAAAGTAGACCATCCGAATATCTTTGGAATACTCATTTCAACATACTACGTTTTGGCACATACTAAATCTTATTTCGAATACTATTTAGGACGGATAGTATGCGAATTGGGACACATATATATATATATATATATATATATATATAATTTTACTGACCTCAAACGTTTGAACTGCAATGTATATACTCCAAATTACTTTATATATTATTCTTTGTACTTCATAAAATAATCTTGTTATACCTCAAAAAATAATCTTGTTATACATATAAGAGCTTGACTAGAACATGTTCTGTTGGTCAGCACACAGATATGCCAGAGGAGATGCGTGTGGAGACCATGGAGCTCTGCGTCACAGCCTGTGAGAAATTTGCATCCAACAATGAGGTCAGTCATGTTTGCGTGTTTTAGTGTTATTAAGTGCAGGCTTTCAAATAAATGTGTTCCCCAGGTCACACAGGTAGGGTTGGGCTCTGCGTTTCCGTCTAGTACTGAGTCAGGACGGTTCACACACTCGCAGTCTGGCCATCTGGACTGCTCTACTAGCCTACATGCTTTCATCTCGCTCTCTTTCTCGCTGGTTCGCTTTATTTTCAGAGTGCTGCCAAAATGATCAAGGAGTCCATGGATAAGAAGTTTGGCAGTTCGTGGCACGTGGTGATCGGTGAGGGGTTTGGGTTCGAGGTGACCCATGAAGTCAAGAACCTGCTCTACATGTTCTTCGGAGGAAGTCTGGCTGTGTGCGTTTGGAAATGCTCCTGATGTTGCTTCCCACACAATTGCCACTATGAGATATTTATACTCACGGACCCGTCTTAACTATGCAACCCTATTTGACTTGACACGTGTGTGTGCCCAAATGTGTGAAATTGTATATGAGGAGAACAAAGGATACAGATTCCTTTGCACTTCTCCAGGTGACTCTTTTTCTGTCTTAATGTATAGGCTTCAATTTTAAGCTAAACACAGATTTTAATAAGTTTAATTGACTTTTTTAGCATTTTTAATAAAGTTTATTGCAACTGACTGCAGGACCAAGAGACTTTTCCTGTTTACTTGCTTAAATCACATTCCTGGTCTTATCATGAGCATTTCACCATAGCACGTTATTCCAAAGAAAACTTTTGTATTTGTAATATTTCATCAAATATTTATGAACTTGGCCCTCCTCACAAAGGATTTTCCTTTTCAGCTGATGCTGCCAATCCATCTTATTTTTAAAGGGTTAGTTCACCCACAAATGAATATTCTGTCATTAATTACTCTCCCTCATGTTGTTCCAAACCCTTAAGACCTTTGTTCATTTTCAGAACACAAATTAAGGTATTTTTGATAAAATCCGATGGCTCAGAGAGCCCTGCATTGCCAGCAAGATAATTAACACTTTCAATGCCTAGAAAGCTACTAAAGACGTATTTAAAACAGTTCATGTGACTACAATGGTTCAAACCTAATGTTATGAAGCGATGAGAATACTTTTTTGTGCGGCAAAAAAACAAAATAACGACTTAATTCAACAATATCTAGTGATGGGCGATTTCAAAACACTGCTTCATGAAGCTTCAAAGCTTTACGAATCTTTTGTTTCGATTCATTGGTTCGGAGTGTGTATCAAACTGCCAAACTCACACCCCCCAGTAGAAAACCATTGAAATTTCGAAACATTTATGATGTAACAAAGCCTCGTTTACTGAAATCACATGACAGTTTGATACACACACATACCACATTTGGCAGTTTGATACACACTCCGAACCCCTTATTCGAAACAAAAGATTTGTAAAGCTTTGAAGCTTCATGAAGCAGTGTTTTGAAATCCTCCATCACTAGATATTGTTGAATAAAGTCATTATTTTGTTTTTTTTGGCGCACAAAAAGTATTCTCGTCGCTTCATAACGTTAAGGTTGAACCACTGTAGTCACATGAACTGTTTTAAATACGTCTTTAGTAGCTTTCTGGGCATTGAAAGTGTTAATTATCTTGCTGGCAATGCAGGCCTCACTGAACCATCGGATTTTATCAAAAATATCTTAATTTGTGTTCTGAAGATGAACGAACGGGTGTGGAACAACATGAGGGTGAGTAATAAATGACAGAAATTTCATTTTTGGGTGAAATAACCCTTTAAATCCCTCCAGGTCAACCGCCTGTCATCTTTTTTTTTTTTCTTACTGAATATAATTTTAAATTCAGAAATACATTGTATTACAGAATCAGTTGGGTTGCGAACTTCATGTCGAACTCTAAAGCGGTATATGTTATTCCAAACAAAATCTGCCTTTTAAATCCATCATCAGCTTTCCTTTTCTGTTGACATCATGTAGGCTGTGCATGCTGTTGAATAATGTTTACCAAGAGCCAAATTTCTATTAGTCATTTTTGTGGTCTGGCTCATTAACTCAGTAATTCATCCCGTTATGTAACACCATTCAAAAGTTGTCCAAGGTTGCATTTATTTGATTGAAAGTACAGTGAAAAACACTAATATTGTAAAATATTATTTCAATTTTCTATTTTAATAAATTTTAAAATGCAATTTATTCCTGTGATGCAAAGCTGAATTGTCAGCATCATTACTCCAGTCTTCAGTGTCACATGATCCTCATTCTAAGATGCTTCCATCCCAATATTTGTTTCAGTGCATTTGTGACTGAACATACACTGATGTGCTCTGTAACAAATGAGGTGTCAGTCTGCATTTCTGTCTCTTTGAGGCTCAGAATACTCAGTTGTATTTGTCTGGCAGGTTGTCGTAGGAGTGTGTTTGCTGTGTGAGGCTGTTCAGAACAGAATGTGTGTCGCTGCACTCTTATTTCATGTGTGATTTTAAAAATGCATTTTCTCTCTGTCTCTCAGTCTCTTTCTTTCTGTTTCCTGTCCAGCAGTGTGTCTCTCAGTGGGCTGCTCTGCCACCTGTTTCAGATTCCTCTTTCTTTTTCACTGCTGCTTTTTTCTTATCCTTTCATTCTCACCCCAGGAATCTTGTGCCCTGTCCTTTTTCTCTCTTACGTAACCAGCATTTGTAGAGCATGAATACTTGAATGTGATATAAGGTTTTCAGATTTTTTTAAACTTGACTTCTGAAGGTTTCTGTAGTCGTGCAATAATATGATTAATATTCTTTTTGTACCACTTTACAGCCTGTAATTTTACAAATGTCATAATTTGTCATTTTTTACGACCAAAATCCTGTTTTAATAGTTTTTAGCCCTATCAGGGTGGTACATTTTACCAGATACATTATGTCATTACAGAAATGTGCTTTATTTTTTTTTGCTGTTGATTACAAGTGTGTAATTTCTGCATCACTAGTGTCACCAAACAAAATGCAAAAATTCTGATGAAACTCCACATCTGCCATTGGTTTTCCAAATGCCCCCAAACTCACACCATTGGTTTAGCCAATGTTATTCTGTCTAACCCAATCAGGCCACTCAAATAGATTGCAATTCTAACTTGCTGCCAAATTCAAGACTTTTATCACAGAGGATGCATGCAATTATGTTACAGACATCATTCTGAGAAACAACTATAATGCAATTAATGGTGCTTTGATTTCAGCTTTGGTAAAATGCTGCAAGATTTTTTCAGAATGTTCCATCCTACAGTACCTGCAATGTTTAAATGCGGTAGTCACCCCTAAAAACCTTTAATGACTTTATTCTGATCTTTTATTCAATGTTTCATTATTTTCAATGTCAACACTGTGCAATAATTGTTGTTTTAGATAAATAAACATCCAAAAAAAGACATGCGAGTTGTGGTAGATTTCTCTTATACACCTGACACCTCCAGTTATCCTCAGGTGACTCCCACTCTGACTACATCGGTAAACCTTGACGCCTAAGAATAACTACTCTGACTGCATTGGAAAAACAGATGCCTAATAATATTTTGATTGCATAAGACACCCAAGACTATAGCTACACTGACTGCATCTGTAACCCTGGATGCCTATGAGTCTCGGACGATGTCTCGCCCCCTATGAACACTATGACTTGGGAATAAGGTCTCTAGTGTTCCACTGACCTGTCGTAGACCCACATCAATAACCAGACAAGACTCCAGACAATGCTTTGAATATGCTTTAATCACAGCTAGGAGGTAAATTTGAGTTTAAATATCGATTGACTGATTCATGAGTACAGGGACAAAATTGAAAACTGAAGAGTTTTAAGTTGATTATATAAAGGCATTGTTTTGGATTAATAAGAGGTTTAGTATTCACTTATGTTTGGGTGCATCTCCTGCATTTTTCCCACAAAATGTGTTTTTGCTGTGTGACCTTCGGGATGAAGACTGACTCTGATTTTGCATCATTTTAGATGTTTTCATAAATATTGGCTGTTGAAATCAGGACTGATATTTTTTTATGGAATATTGCAGTATTTATTAAATGATTTTTCTATGCACATCATTTAATTCAATGTATGTGCCCTCATAATCTTTAATCAAAATAATTCCCCCTTCCTCTTGCAGCATCATCTGTTCTATGATGTGTTTACTGACATGAGGGCGGGGCAACCTGTCACTCACATGACATCACAGCAATAGCAAACCACAACCATCCAATCAATACCACAAAATCAAGTCCCGCCCTATATTTTTTCTTGTTTGAGAAGCTGTTTCACTCATATATACATCACAATAAGGAAGAAAAGACTACTGCATCTTTCTTTTCATGCAGACTTTTACAAAAAAAGTTACAGTGGTAAACCCCAATGTTTGTTTTAAAACTAACCTCTTCTATTATAAATTTTAATCATTAAGTATTGTAATAAGTATTATGTTATGGCACATCTTTTCCATTGTTTTTTACTAGGTCTTGTGCTTGATACGGCATTCCAAAAACACAGCGCTCAAGTTAAAATATGTGCAACTTTTAAAAAACCCATCTCCACTACCCGCATCTCGTGTTTTTGCTATGGTTCTGTGTGAACGGGCCTTACTTCTTTTTCAATCCACAACTGTGCATTAAGTGTGAAGTCAGACACTTGCAGTTTAATGGGATTCCCCATGTGTTTTAATTTTTTAATTTCAGTAACTTCTACTTGTTTCATATTTAAAGGCTTTATATATCTAAAAGCTCCTCTTATGTCCACCTCATCATGCTCTTATTTGTTTCTCGATGAGTTCTTGTCCAAACATGCTGTTTCCTCTCTTATACTGCATCATCTCCCAGTCTTTTCTCTTTCTGTTCTCTTCTCCTCCCTCTCTGTATTTCAGATAAACCGAGCTCAGATCATTTGGCGGGGTGGTGCTGTGTGCCTCTGGCTCACGCTCCACATTAACAGCTTGGCTCTCTCTAGGGGAATGCAGGATCTGCCTGACATTTTGCTGACCAGGAACATACTGCAGAGAGACTCGACGGGAAGAAGAATGTGAGCCAAATATCAGATTGAAACAAGATCATTAGTTAGAAGGAATGCATCATTCCTGAGATTTTATATACGATAAAATATGCACCAAAACCCAAGAGGGTGAAGATGGAAGAGAAAAGAGTTTAAATGAATTTGTCATTTGCTGCAGAATCTTCCTGGAAAAGAAAAGAGAGAGAGAGAGTAGATTGAACAGAGAGATGAGTGATTGATGAAAGAGAGAGCAGCAGTTGGGGAAGATCATCACAGTGATTTGTAGATCATGAATGTTCAGATGAAGCAGAAGAGAGATTACACTGATTACATAACTCTCTTTCTCTCTTTGTGTGTGTGTGTGTGTGTGTGCTGAAAGAGAAATGAAGAAGTGAACGAGATGTGAGGACAGCATCAGCGAGGGGATAAGAGTGAGTTTGAGGGATGAATACAAATCAATTTTCTTTTTTCCTTTGATTTCTCTCCTTTTTTTTTTTTTTGCAGCAATCTATATACTACTTTTTACAACATATTTCCAGTTCTAGGTGCTGATTGGCCAATGCTTTGTATACATGCACATTTATGATCAAGCTACAGTAGGTTTTGTTTTTAGTTGAATTAGTGTTATTGTCAGTAGTAACGGCTGAAGTGTGTTATTCCTAACAATGGCCTTTACAGCTGTGATTTTATTCACAGTATAGCATGGCTTCACAGACATTATAGAGTACAGTGGTATCTGTCCACTTTTTTAGCAGTATGAGTTCCTATTCCTTTTCTCCATAGTGATTTAAGATCATTCTTTGTAACACTTTACTTAAAGCCTTATGCATTATAAAGATATTCACAATGTACATTATAATGCATTATATCAGGGGTTTTGAAACTCTGTCCTTGAGGGCCACTGTCCTGCTTTAGCTCCAACTTGCCTCAACACATCTACTTGAAAGTTTCTTACTAAGCAAACTTGGACTTTGATTAGCTAGTTCAGGTGTGTTTAATTGGTTGGGGCTAAACTCTGCAGGACAGTGGCCCTCCAGGAGCAGGGTTGGACACCCCTGCATTATATATTTTCATAAATAATTATAAATAAAGTTAAAATGCATTATAATAATGGCAGATTCTTTGTAAAACATTCAGAACACCACTGCACACCACTGATATAACTCGGAATATGATATATGATGCCACATTGTGCAGCTTTTGTTGTAATTTTCAGTTGAAGGGCAACAAGAGAAGCAAAATGTCAGTATAATTACTGGATAATGGTACTTTCTATTCTTTTACAGATTTATTTTTTACAGTGTATATATATATATATATATATATATATATATATATATATATAAAGTCGCACTCATTTATTTGGTCAAAATGATGATTTAAGTATAAAGCTGAATTTTCAGCATCATTACTCCAGTCTTCAGTGTCAAGATCCTCCAGAAATCATTCTAATATGATGATTTGCTGCTCAAGAAACACAAATCTGTGGCTTAAGTGTATACTTTCTGCTCCATTAGTGGCACCAAATTGAACTGCAAAAATGACTGTATTTAACAGGTCTCCCATACACTCCCTGTCTGCCAACTGGTCTTATTGCTTAGTTATATAACTGTTGACGATAGTTGTGACTCCTCTAATAATCTCTCATCTCTCTCGCTCTTTTGGTTTCTCACTCTGGGCTGAATGAAATATTCATTGCTTGGCAGTGTGAGTGAGCAGAGTGTCTCAAACATGTTCCCTCCTTCACGTGTGGAGATATGTCACTCACACAGTGTTTTTATTTGTGAGTGTTGAGCTTTCATCCATAAATTTCTTATTCAGACAGGAATTAGAAGACTGCTGGATGCCTCAAATAGTGCATCATTCAAAGCTTCCTCACTCTCCATCCTACAGACTGCAGCAGTTCCCTCTGAATTCCAAATAACAGACCAGCAGTCCATGTGGAAGATGAAAAGATGGAGTAAGAGGTGTGGAGTTAGCAAATTCACAGACAAGAAGAATTAGGAAGGTAATGCACAAGAAAGAGAAAAGGGGATGAATATTTAATAATCTGTCCTTGAGTTTGACGTCTAGCCTCTTGACACATACAGTATTAATAAACAGGATGGCAGGATGCTCTTGTGTATTTATGAGTGAAACAGCAGGCTGTTTTCTTGAATGCTGCAAAGGATTGTAAAGTGTTACGCTTTGTAGAATTGAGGTAAATAATATGCAAAAAAAAAAAAATGGGTTTAGAGAACATATCATCATATGTTAGTGAATTTTAACGGGACATTTTGTTTCTCATTTATTTGCATACATGCATAATCAACACTGGCGATGTTTGCAATGGAATGACATACTAATTTTCTGGATTTTGGTGCAATATATACTGAATAACGTGCTATTTAAAAAATAAAATGAACAAACAGTTAAAACAGTAATATGCATCATTGTGATAACATAATGTCATTATATTGCATTCATTATAAAACAGTTGGGGGGGTTAATAAAGGCCCTCTGAAGCGAACCAATGCATTTGTGTAAGAAAAATATCCATATTTAACAAGTTATAAAGTAAAATATCTAGTTTCCGCCAAACCACCTTCCGTATTCAACTTACAAAAATGTATTTTCCGTAAGTTGAATAGGGAAGGCGTAGGATGTAGTGTAAGTGTGTTGCACTTTCTTCCTAAGTTGAACGCGGAAGGCGGTCTGGCAAAAGCTAAGATTATTTTACTTCATAACTTGTTAAATAAGGGTGTTTTTCTTACACAAATGCATCACTTCAGAAGGCCTTTATTAACCCGCTGGAGCCGTGTGGAGTACGTTTATGATGGATGGATGTGGATGGAGGCACTTTCTTCAGCTTCATACTCATTGGTCCTATTCACAACCATTATAAAGCTTGGATGTGTCAGGATATATATTAATATATCTCTGATTGTGTTCATCAGATAGAAGAAAGTCATATACACCTAGGATGGCTTGAGGGTGAGTAAAGCTTGGGGTAATTTTAATCACAAATCAGCAAGAATTGCACAAATACTGTAGTAGATAAAGTAACTTAGCAGGGAATAGCCTTCCCCAACTTGTAGACAGCTTTTTATAAGATGAAGAAGAGTTCCAATCAATGTTGATGGCTTCAAACAGTTCATGAGTAGTTAAAAATGTCTCCCATGGAGTTAGTTTGAGTTTAATGTGAGACCAAATATTCATTAGGGTTCAAATCTGGACTCTTATCAGGCCAAAACATGAGCCTGATGGACTTGTACTCAAGCCACTTTGTCTTGTTGAAAAATAACATCTGATGATCCCTTTTTATTTCTGGGAAGCAAGCCATTCTGCAATATTCCTCTGCACTCCAAAGCATTAAATTCTTTTTCACAGTTTTATTATTTTACTTTATAGCCTAACCATTTTTTAAATAGTTTTAGTTAAAGAAAAACCTTGATTCTGCCACGAACTGTCATTTTTTATTTTTATTTTCATGGACTTTTAGTTTGCTTGTCATCATTTCCTATTATTTAAATAATAAACTTCATTCTAAACATAGGCTACTGTGCATTTTGATCAATGTAGAGGGTTATCCAGCTATTTCATGCTTACAGAAAATGTTCATATTATTATGCAGGAATCTTAATAGTGTATTTCAAACAGAGCCTCACTTACTTTTTTCATACTTTTAGGGTGCACTATATTAATTAGTAACATCTTGGTAATCTGGTTTGTTTGTGCTTTAGGGTACTTGCGCATCTGTTGTGCTAGTGGAGTTGAGTTGTGTATGTGGAGACGCAAAAGCCACACGTAAATGATTTTACACTGGGGATCAGCCTCTCTGCATACGGCAGTGAGCCTCTGAATTAATGATGCGGTGGATCGTATCTGCGGCGGCGCTCCATACTTTGGGGATAAAAGCATGTCAAATCTGCTCCTGCCATTTGGCCAGTGCTTTAAGGGCTGATTTCCCAGGTCTCTTCTTTTACAGCTGCTGTATGTTATGTAAAGGATCTTTTAAGATAAGCAGTGGTCTGGCTTTAAGGCTGGTGCCGTTCTGCGTATGGCAATCTGATCATGTGTGTATGTTTTCTTAATTCCAGGATTTTTGACATCATGCATTTGATGTGGTCATGTTTCTTTGAGAGGGTGCCTGATGTCTCCACTTTGGCTCTTATGTGTTTTCATTACTCTCTGAGAAGAAATTCAAATTTGCATTTTAAAGGGATACTAGCTCACTTAATATGAAAATTCTGTCATCCGTTACTCGCCATCATTTCTTTCTAGATGCATATGACTTTCTTGCGCGAGTTGCGCACTGTAGCCTACTCCACACCTTCTAAAATCATTTGATAGCTTTGTGTAAAGAACAGACTGAAATGGAGCCTAAGAAATTATTTAATCTATCAATCAATTGGTTTTTAAATGGTTTGGAAGGTTGCATTTACAAACCGAATTCCGGATGGGATGGGTTTTTTTTTATTATTTGAATAAAATGAAAACTAAAAGACTTTCAAATCACATGAGCCAATATTTTATTCACAATAGAACATAGAACAAATGTTTAAACTGATAAATTTTACACTTTTATCCACTAAATTAGCTTATTTAAAATGTGATGCCTGCTACAGGTCTCAAAAAAGTTGGCACAGGGAGAAAAGAAAAATGCTGAAAAAGCAAAAAATTTTTTGTAAAGATTCAGTTGGGAGAACATCTAGCAACTAATTAAGTTAACTGATATCAGGTCTGTAACATGATTAGCTATAAAAGGGATGTCTTAGAGAGGCAGAGTCTCTCAGAAGTAAAGATGGGCAGAGGCTCTCCAATCTGTGAAAGAGAGCGTAAAAAGATTGTGGAATACTTTAAAAACAATGTTCCTCACAAATTGCAAAGGCAAATCTCATCATCTACAGTGCATGACATAATCAAAAGATTCAGAGAAACTGGAGAAATCTCTGTGCATAGCGGACAAGGCCGAAGACCTTTATTGGATGCCTGTGGTCTTTGGGCCCTCAGACTACACTGTATCACTCATCGGCATGATTGTGTCAATGTTATTACTAAATGGGCGCAGGAATACTCCCAGAAACCACTGTCGGTAAACACAATCTGCCGTGCCATCTGCAGATGCCAACTAAAGCTCTGTCATGCAAAAAGGAAGCCATATGTGAACATGGTCCAGAAGTGCCGTTGTGTCCTGTGGGTCAAGGCTCATTTAAAATGAACTGTTTCAAAGTGGAAAAGTGTTCTGTGGTCAGATGAGTCCAAATTTGACATTCTTGTTGGAAATCATGGACGCCATGTCCTCCGGCTAAAGAGGAGGGAGACCTTCCAGCGTGTTATCAGCATTCAGTTCAAAAGCAGCATCTCTGATGGTATGGGGGTGCATAAGTGCCTACGGTATGGGCAGCTTGCATGTTTTGGAAGGCACTATGAATGCTGAAAGGTGTATATAAAGGTTTTAGAGCAACATATGCTCCCGTCCAGATGACGTCTATTTCAGGGAAGGCCTTGTGTATTTCAGCAGGACAATGCAAAACCTCATACTGCAGCTATTACAACAGCATGGCTTCTTTGTAGAAGAGTCTGGGTGCTGAATTATCCTGCCTTCAGTACAGATCTTTCACCTATAGAGAAAAATATGTCAGACATATTTATTAAATTTATTAAAATTTAAAAAATGTACCAGCTTTTCCGGAATTCGGGTTGTATTTGATCAAAAAATACAGTAAAAACAGTAATTGTGAAATACTAGCCTATTACAATTTAAAATAACTTTTCTATTTGACTAAAAATGTCTTTTATTTCTGTGATGGTAAAGCTGAATTTTCAACCATCACTGTCTTCAGTGTCACATGATCCTTCAGAAATCATATAGGACTGCTGATTTGATGTTCAAGAAACATTTCTTCTTATTATCAGTGTTGAAGACAGTTGTGCTACTTAATATTTTTGTGGATTTTTTTTATTTTTTTATTCAGGATTCGATGATATAGAAAGTTCAAAAGAACAGCATTTCTTTAAAATAGATTTTTTTGTAACATAAATGTTTTTACTGTCACAATTATTAATTTTTTTCTTGCTAATTTCTTCTTACTGTGTGTATGCAAATGAGATATGTACATGAGAATTAACAGATAATGTCTAAAAGACATCTTGCAACAATCTCTTGATGCCATGGCTTCGGAAGTCTTGTAATAGTGCACATGGGAACGACTTGCATAAGACACAAGACCACAAGTAAATAAATAGGCCTACATACACTGGGAAATCTAATTAGTTAACCATAGCCTTAAAGCATGCAAACCGAATGTTAGCAATGCAATTTGAAGAGAATTACAAATCAAAGAGAGCGCACGTCACACCTCTCCTCATAAAAATTGCACTGGTTGCCACTTGTTGCTAGCATAAAATTAATGGTGATGTTTGTCTGCAGAACAATCACTGGCTCTGCACCCCCATATGCCTACCTCACTACTTGTACTTAGAAGTACCTCACTTTCACAGACCTTTACCTTGACTGTTCCCTAGTGGAATGATCAGTCTAATTCCACCTGAGCAGCTGAAACTTTAGCCATTTTCATGAAACGACTAAAGGCGCATCTTTTTTGTCAACACTTGACCCATTAATATTAAAGGAACACTCCACTTTTTTTGAAAATAGGCTCATTTTCCAACTCCCCTAGAGTTAAACAGTTGAGTTTTACCATTTTCGAATCCATTCAGCCGATCTCCGGTTCTGGCGGTACCACTTTTAGCATAGCTTAGCATAGTTCATTGAATCTGATTAGACCGTTAGCATCGCGCTTAAAAATGACCAAAGAGTTTTGATATTTTTCCTATTTAAAATTTGACTCTTCTGTAGTTAAATGGTGAACTAAGACTGACAGAAAATGAAAAGTTGCGATTTTCTAGGCTGATATGGCTAGGAACTATACTCTCATTCAGGCGTAATAATCAAGGAACTTTGCTGCCGTATCATGGCTGCAGCAGACGCAATGATATTACGCAGCGTTTGTCACAAACGTCTCCATGGTTGCAAGGCACGTTCCCTGTGCAAGCAGGGGCTCACGGGCGCTGCGTAATATCATTGCACTGCTGCAGCCATGGAACGGCAGCAAAGTTCCTTGATTATTACGCCTGAATGAGAGTATAGTTCCTAGCCATATCAGCCTAGAAATCACAACTTTTCATTTTCCGTCGGTCTTAGTTCACGATTTAACTACAGAAGAGTCAAGTTTTAAATAGGAAAAATGTCAAATCTTTTTGGTCATTTTCGAGCGAGATGCTAACGGTCTAATCAGATTCAATGATCTATGCTAAGCTATGCTAGAAGTGGTACCGCCAGAACCGGAGATCGGCTGAATGGATTCGAAAACGGTAAAATTCAACTGTTTAACTCTAGGGGAGTTGGAAAATGAGCCTATTTTCAAAAAAAGTGGAGTGTTCCTTTAACACTTACTATGTATCTATTTAAAAAAAAAAATATTGTGTACTGTGCTGACTAGTCACAGCACTTGCATATTGTTGCCTTATTGTTGGTTTGGTTGCTTCTATTGCTCTCCTCATTTATGAGTGGCTTTGGATAAAGTGTCTGCTAAATTATTAAATGTAAATGTAAAAACATTCTAACAGATCATAATTCTACATAAGTAGACTGGTCAATGATCTAGTTAGAAGTTAGGTCACCTTTTAAAAGCAACCTTAATTCTCTTCATTTTAAACCACAAATAACTTTATCACTGCATCAGTTGGAAGAGAATAATTGTAATATAAATAAAGCTTTAAGTGTCCTGAATACCGATCACCATGATGGTGACTTCAAGCAAAACTGTTTGAGGAAATCAACATCAATTTATGATGTCTATTTTTGTGATGTTCTCTCAAAATTTTCAGTTGTATTGACAATTCAACATTCAAGATAACTTTGGAAAATGAGTAAAAGCAACTTAGGAGAAAGATAACTGCAGAAGAGGGAATTGAGAAACGTCCATTACGAACTGCCCTATCACACACACACACACACAAAAAAAAAATAATAATAAAAAAAAATAATAATAATTTTTACTTGATAAAATGGTACTCAAACCAATCAATTAATCTTAACTTGGGTACAAAGTCATTGTATGTGAATAGTATAGATTACTAGATTTTTACACTTAATTTAAGACATTGGGTAAAATTAACTAAAAATTGTTCATTGGAATAACTTTACAGTGATAAACACCAAAATAGATTAAAAAAAAAATGTAGCACCTGCCAACAATGCAGGGTTTTGTTCACAGCTGCGTATACATAATTCAAGGTGTTTGTTTGCACATTTTATGACTTTATTATTGAGCCCACATACATCTGTCAGATCTGTCTTCAGACACTGTCTGATGTGTTGTCAAAAGTGGCAAATCATTTTCTTGAATTTTAAACTAGTGTCAAGGTGATTTTTAGTAGATGTATGAAGTCATTTCTCTAGCAGACTAAACACAGGTGCAGTTTGTGATGAATTTTAAGCCTTTATTCACTTTAGATTCAAATCAAAACATTTATCAATGCATGCAAACAAAGACTAGACTTAGATTTTTTTCTGTTCTTGTCACCTCAGAAAACTTATATATGATGTCCTCTTTGGAGCTTGAAAATTTTGGGGTCCCATTGACTTTCATAATATATTGATAAAAGCAGTTATTTTAATTTTTCTTCTTCTTCTTTTGTGTTCCACAAGAAAGAAAGTCAGGTTTGGAATGACATGAGGGTGATCAGAGAATTTTTCGATTTGTGTAAACTTTATCTGAGCTAAGATTCTCCAAATGGAGACATGGACTAACTTTTGGAATGTGCATTAAAATGATCCCAGACAAAAGACTTTACACCTTATTGTGGGACAGAAGGTCATTTTTATTACAGACTTGCCTCCTCTGCAGGCAAAATATTCCTTTGAACTCTTTGTTATAATTTAGTCTACTTATGAGGATTTGACAGTTTTCTTTCTGAGATGTTTCAAATGTGAAAAATCACACAGAACATTGTATTTTACATTTAACTATTCAAAGTTAAAGCTGAAGGGAGTGGGAAAAGACACATCTTCACATCTGTGGAGACAGATGTTTTCATGTTGATGTGTGTTGTTGTTTCATGTGAGGTCAAAGTTCCTGAGGCAAATTCAGTTTAACGGAAAGTATTTTGGGCTTCTTTATAATTGCACTTATTTGCATAAAATTATTCTTTTGTGTTAGAAGAAAGAACTGAGGCAGGTTTGGAAAGACACGAGGGTGAGTAACCACCCCTTCACCACACACAACAACACACTGTTCCAGGGAGACTGACACTGACTCAGATGTGCCACTTTTCTCTGCTTCATTTTTAAATATTTTAGTTTGTCATTCTCCAAAACAGCCATTCTGGGTTCTAGGAAAAGAGATGAACAAGTAACACAAAGGTTGTGTGTTGTTAAAGGGTAGGTATCACACACAAATTCTGCCAATCTCATGTTAATCTTGAGTACCTGTAGAGTAGTAAAAGTCTTTAGTTTTATTACATTTATAAAAGATAGATACGCTGTACCGAGTCTTTCCGAAAAATGCCGAGCTCCTGGAGGCGTGCCTGCCTTGGGCAGAGCTAAAGAGTCACAAGCGCGCAGCTTTTGTGTAGAGATCGTCGCTTGCGATCTGCAAATCTAGCATCGAACTGGGACTTGTTTACAAAGCATTCATCCATGAAATTCTGGGAACAAACAAACATACGAGCACAACTCTGTTGCTGCCCCGGAAAAACAAACCTCATCAATCGTTCCCTTAACGCTGGGTTCTTTGGGAAGCCGAAAAAGGTAATCTTTCCCTCACAACCAAAAACACACTCCTTTGGTGACATTGTTGAAAAATCTCTCGGCTACCGTAACCCGAATGAATCGCGTTGATGTTAGCTCTCGCTCTTGCTCTGGGTGATGTGTGTGTGCACACTTATCAGGGAGAAGTGTCTATACAAGGAATTCTGCCCTTTATTACGTGATACAGGACCATACTCAAAAAAAAAAAAAAAAAACTATCCAAAACATAGGCTATCTGAAACCGGAAGTAGTGTATTTGGCACAGAAATACTCCATCATACGTCCATCTTGTGTTTTGAAACTTTGGCCATGTTTATCATGAGAATGCTTCTCTTTAACAGTGTAAATAAGTCATAATGTATAAAAAAGAATTAGCATAATGCATATAAAAGGAAATCTTGACATCCTGGGATGCAGGAGATTGTCTACAAAATACTGTAGGTATAATTTTGTATTGAAACTCTCAGATGAAATCAACTTTGAAAATAGCGATGGTTTTTCAAGCATTACAGGATGGTGTTTTTAGTGACTTTATTTTTTATGGCTCATGTTATTAAATCATAATGTTAATATCGGCTATATCGACCAACTGTATCAAGAGACCTAGGAATGTTAAGGAGGTAAAATGTACTGATAATAACTGAAGGACATATGATGACTTAAAGTTAGCCAAAAATAACTTCTACTACAGCAACATTACAGTGTTAAACACCATCGAGGTAATAAACATGACGCAAAAATAATGCAGTAAACATTAACTAAATAACATAATATGCAACATAAACACTTCAATGTAGCCTACTGAGTACAATAACAAGAGAAACTAACTAGGAGTTAGCTTATTTCTATACCTTTTTTAAGCTTTATTTTTACACGGTTTGGAAACATTTTTTATTCTTGATAATTTGCGCCCTCTGGAGGACAAATACAAGTTATTATCAGCACATATATGCCTCAAAAACTAAAACTGTTAGGAAGAGGTTCAGTTAGACGATTAATAATGTACATCTAGTGAAAAAGTCACAATTAGGTGTGAGTTTTGCATACACGATGATGGTGAATCATTTAACATAATGTACAGTATCACATAGTAGCCTACTAATATTTGAAAGCATTTATCATTAATTTACAGGTCACCCATTAAGTGCAGGAAGCCTCAGACAAGATTCTGGTTGTCTTGTGCATTGCTTCGGGCCCCTTCCAGGGGCGTAGCAACCGGGGGGGACACGTCCCCCGCACTTTTAGAAACAGGTGATTCTGACCTTTTTTTTTTTTTTTTGGATCCAGCGTGAATATTTCCGGCAGTGTTCTCTGATTTGTTACTTAGATTTGAGTGAACTAACATTCAGCCAATCACAGAGCGAATCATCTCTTGGGCGCGTCTGCTATGAGCTTCAAATCTCTTGTTGCTGTTGTGAGTTTTCGTTCGTTCATTCACTTTGCTATTAGGCCGTCTGGGATAAAATGCACCCCAGAAAAAAGCAAAGGACGATTACATCCTTTTTTTTCAAACACACACTGTAAGTATTTTACAGTATGTCGCGATGACACGAATCACGCGATAAAGTTTTCATGTTATGATTTAAACTACTGTAACGTCAAAAGACAACAGAACCCGTATGGACCTCGTCACGTCGCGCCGGATTCAGTGTGTTAAATGCTCTCCTACTTGTCGCTTTGTATAAAAGCGTCTGCTAAATGAGACGTAACAAATTATTAGTTTCTGCTGTCTTTTGTTGCCTACGTGCTGCTCGCGGAGTAGAATTATCCTTTCACAATAAATCACATTTGTTTTGCACCGAATATCTTAAAATACTTTATCAAATTTAAAATATATATATTTTTATACTTTATGTAAATATTATACTTTATGTCCTAACTGGTCTGTAGGAAAGGCAGGCTGTGACGTCACTGACAGAGAGAGGGGACAGTTGCTCAACCTCTCCAGAATGTGTACAGGTGAGATTTGTATAAAAAAAGCAGATTGACTATTTTAAGGCAGTGTTTTCTTAATTGGAACTGCTTGCCAATATTTTAAGGAATTACACATCAATTTAATTCCTTAAAACAAAAGATCAACCATCAATCACCTTTATGTATATAGTGCTTTTAATAATACAGATTGTGTCAAAGCACTGAACAGTATCAAATAGGAGAATAGAGTAATTTATAATGACACGATTAAACACTGAATTTCCAGTTTAAGGCATTTTATTATTGAATGCAGAGACGTCATTGTCTAGGTCAGCTCAGTTTAAATAGGATCTGTGTAATCAAATCAACGATAATCACTAGGAAAAAAAGATAACATTTTCTATTTTATGTTCAAACTGTTAAATAAAATTAGTTTTATGTATAAAGGCTGTGTGTTCCAATAGTGTTAACTACTGTATTGTAGGCTATTTATGGGTTGCTAAATATACATCTAATGAAAAACTTGTTAAGTTGTTTAACTATGGAATATACTATTTAGAATTTATTATTACGAACATCAGCTTTGGGTCACATCACCATACAGCTGTCCCCCCCACTTTTAAAATGGCTGCTACGCCCCTGCATAAGGCACACGACAACCACCCCCTGCCCGACAGGTATTGTCATTTGAATATTTTAATCACGTTATCCACACCAGATCGATCATATATTCTTTCTCTGTGTACGATAGGGCTGCGTTTCCCAAAAGCATCGTGAGCCAAATTTATCGCAGAGACCATTGTTGCCCATTGTTGCAGTGCTTCCACGATCTAAGCTTACGACGCTGCGCAGCCCTGGTCTGGTCTGGCCTGAGTGATGTCTGATTCGTGAACGAGTCATTCTTTTGAATCGAAACTAAGGATTTGAGGATATGACTGAAGAAGGGGCAAAAACTTTTTAAAGAAAAATTACCTGAATAACATATAGCAGAAATGTTATAAAATAAAATGCACTGGAAATGTATATTACAGACAGATTTTGTTGATAAAACCATGTTTAGTTTTAATAATATTTTCCTTTTTTTTTTTTTTTTCATCCAAGGTAAAATTAATTTCAGCATGATTCGCATATGTAGTTAACAGAACTGTGACGGATGAAATATGAACATGCTTATTAATGGCTGATACACGCCTTGAACCGAGAGTCTGCTCGAGAGAACCGTGTAACGCTTATCTGAACTGTGTCGGACGCCCATTCCTACGTTTTGAACTTTGAACGGGTTAACATTCGCTTTCCCTACATCACTTCCGCATACTGTAAGGTTTATATGAGTAAGATTGTTCCATACAGGCGGGAGATTTGGAAACAACTGTTTCTGTTTCTGACCTGCTCGTGTTAAGTACAGAAATATACAAATCCTTGCTGACAGCTCGGCCGTCGACAGGTACGCAAGAGTCAAATATGCAAACGCTGCGTTTATGCCAGCAAAAATCTGTATATAACATGTCTGGCCTATTCTGTAGGAGAAGTCTGAGACATTGCTTCGTAAATATGTTTTTGATAAAGAACTGTGTCTGTTGTGTTGCTGTATTATTATGTATGCTTTTGTAAAGTTGCTAAAAAGTACTTTGTCACACTGTAGATCTGTGAATTAATGGGAGTCAGCGGCCAAATGGACCCGTTAGACTTTCTAACGAATGAGCAGTTGCTACTTTTTCTTCGCCGTAAGAAGACAGAGATTTCGTGCATTGAACAACCGCACGCATTTCTCACTCAGCTGCGCGACCACGACCTGATGCCGGAGAAACTCTTTGAGGCAGGAACACGCCCACCCTTCATACACCCATGCATCTCTTTTATAGTCATTCATGTTATTGCTAGAACTAGCAAAACGCTCCATGTCCATGGTTTTGTGGACATTATAATTTATGGTCATGTATGGCAATAGCATGCTTTTTGGACATGGCACAATACATTCAGCCATAATACCATGTTTTAAAGGCATGTACTGTCCCACATGAAAAAATACTATAGTAATTTATAGTATATACTAAAGTGTTTTTTAACTATACTATAGTAAAGTACTTGAATTCATTTGTTGTGGAAAATCTATAGTTGCTGTTCATATAACAACTATAGTAATATAAACAAATTACTTTACCCAATACTGTACTAAGATTTCTAAAACTATAGGGTATATTATACTACAATGAATACACTACAGTTTACTGTAGTAAAAACTAAAGTATACTACAGTATTTATTACAGTTGATCAGTTCACTATAGTTAATACTGCAGTATGCTGTAGCGTTCATTAACAAAGTGTTGTAAAAACTATTATATATACAGTATTCTACAATTTACTGGTTCAAAAACACTATTTACTATAAATTACTATAGTATTTTTTCATGTGGGGTGGCAGTGCCTTTTTTTGGTAATTGCACTGTTTAAATACTATGTTTTTGCACATAAAAGTTAGTACAATGGTACTTTTTAGTAATTTTTTACTGTTTGAACGTTTGTTGTCAGTAAGTTTTTTTAAAATAAATTGACAATTGAATTCAGCAAAGAGCCATTAAATTGATCAAAAGTGACTGTAAAAATATTAGTAATGTAACAATTTTGTATTGTATCACATATTCCACAAAAATTACTATGATCAACATTGTTAGTTAATAATATTAAGCATCAAATAATCATATTAGAATGATTTCTGAAGGATCATGTGACACTGAAGACTGGAGTAACAATGCTGAAAATTCAGCTTTGATCACAGGAATAAATTGCTGCAGATTTACCTAATTCACTTCATTATTGTGCAGATGTTATTTTAAGCACAGTGACATCTGACCATACTTCTATTTTCCTTTATGTCTTTCTCTCTGTAGAAGGTGAAAGGGATGCGCACCCGTGAGCAGAAGCAGAAGGGCGTCTATGATGTTCTGGACCGGCTGGAGAAAGAGAAACCCCAGTGTGTGCATAAGTTCTGGCACTGTGTGTTCAAACATCATATCCTGCAGCTTTACCCGACACTACAACTGCTCAGAAACAGCCTGCTGGACGGTCAGGGGTTTTCACTATTATCAGCTTAGAGCTTAGACCTGGAGGCTCATGCTGTATTATTAGGCTATTATAGATCAAGAATGTGTTTGTGTTTACAGCAGTGTCATTTTAGTATCATTGAGATACTTTTTATTAATATTGTGATATTTAATATTTTAATTTTCCTTACATTTTTAGTCATTTTGTTGTGTTTTTTAATGTCTGTATAGTTTTTATATATTTTAGTTTTAGTTCTTTTAGTACATAAAGTTAAACTAAATTAAAATGTCAAATGTTGTCTTGGCACAAAAGCAAACTAGCTTTTTTATGGTTTTAATTTCAGTTTTAGTATCTTTTTATTTTCAGGCTCCTTCGAATTCTATGAGAATTGTCTAGATGTTGAGACACAGACGGAGAAGAGTGAAGGAAAGGAGGAGAAAGGAAAGAAAAAGAAAAACACTAGAAAGAGAAATAATGATGATAGAAGTACTGAGGATAGTGATGATCCGGGTCCTTCCTCTGCTTCCACACCCACTCGAAAGAAACGAGCCAAGAAACCCTCATTCTGTGAGTCCCTGAACTACAGCAGGTCCAGGTTCTCTCTCTGTTCACTTAGTGTCTTATGCCTGTATGATCTGTGTCTTCTTCTCTCCTTTTCTCAGCGACTCCTGTGAAGAAAGGAGAAAAAGCAGAGATGTGGACGTGGCCTATTTATAAAACTCAGCTGCCTGTAAACTGTGGGGATAAAAAGGGCACTCTCTATCGGGACAAACTGCCCAAAGGTTCACCACCATCTTTGATTTTTTTGCTATAATTTATTACAGTATGCATTTATTATTATTTTATATATTTTATGGGTCTGGATGCATGCTATCTTGTAGGGGAGAAGTGCATTTTGTTCCAGGGACGCTGGTTCACCCCATCTGCTTTTGAGAAGTTTGGGGGGAAGGAAAGGTGCAAAAATTGGAAAGTCAGCATCCGCTGCAGAAACACACCACTTAAGAAACTCATAGAGGTAAATAATGCAGACAGATGTGTTTTATTGTCCAAATCATTAAAGGGTTAGTTCACCCAAAAATGAAAATTCTGTCATTTATTACTCACCCTCATGTCGTTCTACACCTGTAAGACCTTTGTTCATCTTCAGAACACAAATTAAGATATTTTTGTTGAAATCTGATGGCTCAGTGAGGCCTTCTTTGGCAGCAAGACACTTTCAAATGCCCAGAAAGGTGCTAAATACATATTTAGTACAGGTCATGCGACTACAGTGGTTCAACCTTAATATTATAAAGCAACGAGAATACTTTTTGTGTGCCAAAATAATGACTTTTCAACAATTTCTAATGATGGCTGATTTCAAAACACAAATCTTTTGTTTCGAATCAGTGGTTAGGAGCACCAAAGTCACGTGATTTTCAGTAAACAAGGCTTCATTACATTATAAGTGTTTTGAAATTTCAGTAGTTCATGTGACTTTGGCAGTTTGATACACGCTCCGAACCACTGATTCGAAACAAAAGATTCATAAAGCTTCGAAGCTTCATGAAGCAGTGTTTTGAAATCGCCCATCACTATTTTGTTGAATAAAGTCGTTATTTTGTTTTTTTGGCGCACAAAAAGTATTCTCGTCGCTTTATAACATTAAGTTTGAACCACTGTAGTCACATGAACTGTTTATATAAATACGTCTTTAGTAGCTTTCTGGGCATCTGAAAGTTTTGATTATCTTGCCGTCAATGCAGGGCTCTCTGAGCCATCGGATTTGATCAAAAATATCTTAATTTGTGTTCTGAAGTTGAACAAAGGTCTTACGGGTGTAAAATGACATGAGGGTGAGTAATTAATGACAGAAATTTAATTTTTAAGTGAACTAACCCTTTAACATTGTCAGTAATGCATTAGTTTAGATTTATATGTATATTTATTCATTTATCATACGTTTCATCATAATACGATAAAAGTTGTCGTATGGGAAACGCACCCTTGGTAATTAAAACAGACCAATATATTTAAGCCCATGTTATTTCTAGTTTGTCTAATACAAATAAATTGTTTATTAACATTTCTTTATTGTTTTATTTTTACACTATATTAACTTTTGTTTCATATATAGTATTTATATAATTTAAGATATAATCATTTTTGGTTGTTCTTCTGTTTATGCATCCTACATAATACAATAGATATGAATATATAAATATACATGCACAAATTAACTGTAGCAACTTATAGCCTATATTAGGCATGTGCTTCTAATACAAAAGCAACAGAAGTACAGTATCTAAGTTTAAAACATCGAGGTAAATACTGTATGTAGCTACATTAAATACAGCAGATCCCTCAGATAAATGTGCCATCTGACATCACTTCTCATTCTTTCAGGAGGACCATCTTCAGTGTCCACCGATGGAGAGGAGAAAGAGGAAATGTGCCCCAAAAGTACTTTATCTCTCTCTGTCTGTAAAATGTCAGGTTTTGTTTTTCCTTTGACATTCATTAAGTGACTATGTTCCTTCCTGCAGAACATGAAAGAGCAGTTTCCTGTCATCTCAGCTGAGAGCTCCAGTGCAGGTGAGCACCAATCATCCACGCTCATTCACACGCTCTCTGCTGTCTGTCTGAATGCAGCGATGTGTTTTATTCCTCAAGACTCAGAAACCAGCATCACTTTGGATGAGGAAAGTGATGCTGAAGATTTCGAGGAACATAGAGGGAGAGGAGGAGGAACAGAGTTTAGAGGGAGGGTTGAGGATGAGGAGGAGGAAGAAGAGATGACAGATCTGTCAGTTTTCCAGGCTCCCTCTTTACCAGTCACCTGTGTTTCACTTACTGGGACTCTATACAAAGACAGGTTTGCATCAGGTACGTTACTGCACTGATATGTGTACTGCAGCAGTCTGTGCAGATATCAGTATGCAGTTTGTTTTGTCTGTATCAAAGGTTTGAGTGGGAAGTGTTTATGTTTACTTCATGTTGCAGGGAGTCGTGGGAAGTGTATAAGGACCGAGGAAAGCTGGTTCACTCCGGCGGAATTTGTGAATCAGGAACAAACTCTCACTGAAGGACACTGGAAAAAAGATATACTGTGCCATGGAAAAACTCTCAACTTTTTACTCAAGGTATCAAACTGGATAGAACATTGAATGATACAAAAGAGAAAAATCATGATTATTTATGTATTTATTTGTTTGTTTATTACTGTCATTTTTAGAAAGAGATCCTACGCATCCATTCTCTTCTGTGTGAATGTTTTAAATGCAGTTGTCAACTAGAAGACCTGGTAAGAAACATCTCCAAAACTGACATGTCTGTACATAATCAGTCATCATAAAAATAATTAATGACATTACACCTGGTCACTTCATGTGTTTTTACTGATCGGATAGCCATCTGATTTTTTATAAAACTTTCCCTTTACACACATAAATGTGTCTCCGCAAAACGAATATAAATCCGAGCTTCAATCTGAATCAGAATCAGAATGTGCTTTATTCGCCAAATGTGCACAAACACACAAGGAATTTGTTGTGGTTTTCTACAGAAGCTCTTGGTACGTTGGTAAGTTTCTTGGTATGACATGAGAACAGAAACATTTAAATAAGTAAACTAAGAAAAAATAAGTAAAATAAAATAAAAAATAATACTAAAGTGGTATACATCTGGATCAGAACACATACAGATTTGTATTGTATATACAGCAGGATGAATAGAAATATATATATATATAATGCAGACGCTGTTAACGATCTGTCCCTCACGAACTACGTGACTTTGCTACTTCATGTGGAGGTTTTTTTTTTCTTTCTGCAACTAATGAACTATTAAAATCTTGGTCGACTAAGCCTCTTTTAGTCGACTAATGTTTAGCTTAGTTTTCTTTATCCAAAATGAAATTTCTTTTTTTCTTTCACTTATAAAAAAAAAAAAAAATGACATCAGCAAAATGCCTTTGAGCTTATTTCTGTGGTACTGTTAACATGTTATATCATGTTGTGTCGTCCTATAACTAGATGGAACAGAACAATGACGATGTTTGTTACGTGTGTCACTCTGGGGGAGATCTTGTGTGTTGTGACGAGTGTCCACGAGCTTTTCATTCACACTGTCACCTACCAGCTGTGGACGAAGACTCACCTGGGTGAGAGAGAGAGAGAAACAACAAATAAAATGTATGAGCAAGTATGTGTGTTGTACATTCATCCTTCTGTGTATATGTGTGTTTGTTTGTTTGTAGGGAATGGATATGTACCTTTTGCGTGTTAAGAACCAGTCAGCAATGGCGTGACTCCAGTAGCATGACTGAACAAGAAGCTTTCAACGCTCCAGTGTCGCAATACAGATTGGTAAACAAACGCACAAATTGGCACCTTAATATAGAAAATAACCACAAATATTTAAACTGCTCACTAGGTTTAGAAACACAACAATTATTTATGGGCCTAATATTGTGTGTGTGTGTGTTTGTCATCTTTAGCACTGCCACTATCTCCTGTTATGTGTGTACAAGGAGGACACTCAGAGGGTGTTTGTAGAGGATCCACGCAAAACAGTGAGAGTGTCTCTTTCTGCCAACCTGCACTCTTACATACAATTAAAAAAATTCTTCTCATGCCTTAAATTTATTTAATACAATTATTATTTGATTATAAATAGAATAATAAGGAAAAATTTAAAATGAATAAATAAAAGATTAACCAGATTTTTTTTTTATTTCCAGGTGTCCAGATACTCTCAGTTCATTTCTCAGCCAATGTGGCTGGACAGAATAAAGCTAAAGTTGGAAAGTGACGAGTATCAGACGGTTGAAGCATTTGTCTCTGACTTTCAGCTCATTTTCAGCAATTGCAGCACATTCAACAAGGTAAGATTCACTGAAACACAAGACATAATTATTAAAGCACCAAAAAAACAAACAAACAAACAGATCAAACGCTCATTAAAATGTAGTTGTTCTGCAATGTCTTATATATAGACATATATCTTGCACATTATTGATGATTTTAGTTTTATTAACATGATATTGTGATGATTAACATGATGCATGAAGAGAGGACGCTTGTTTTTGTTGTTGTTGACTGTGTTTTGACATTTGTTTTATTTTTTGTTCTCTTTTGCTCCCGAAAGGACAATGAGTTTGGGCAAATGGGTGCCAAGCTGAAGGAAATGTTTGAGAAGGAGTTCCAGAAAATCTTCACTATCCAATAACAGCTTGATCTGTGTAGCTTTGAATATGCATTAAATCTCATTATAATGTATATATGATATATAATATTTCTTATCCCGCAGCCCTTCATAGGAAAAGCGGGATAGAAATTGGATGGATGGAAAATTATGTATATGACCACACACATCTTTTTCTTTCTGTAATGCTATCTTTTCATGGCAGCAAGGTATTGTGTCATTCATATCATGGGTAACGGATGGGAGTTTAATTATGTCAGTACAAAAGATCTGCTACTATTAGCTTTTTCTCGTCCTCCTTAAGCCAGGTGCACACTGTGCGATTTATAATAGTCCTTTACGATGGTTGCTTCTCAGACTATACGAACATGATCCTCATGTCACACTGTGGGATCTCAGCTATCATTTATGTCAGACTGTACAACAGTCAGGACGTGTTAAAAACGGATGCACGCTTGAAAACTTGCCAGGAGATTTACATCATCAACCCACACACATTCTGTGACTGCGAGCTGCATTACACACGGGACTGAAATGTTGGCTATCAAAGACATGTCTAGCATTAATTTTGATCACAGCTTGTCTTGAAAAACAAAGACAATTTGATGTTTGTAGTAGGAGAAGTCACACTGCAGGACTGTGTGCCAAATCTTTTGACACTGCCAGAATTTCGTCAGAGGTCAAATTTAATCATAATGTTCATTAATCGGCTGTCGGTGAACATATCAAACTAGCGATCAAAGGATTCTCAAAATGTGTCTCAGACGACCAAATCGTGGCCAAAAATCGCACAGTGTGCACCCGCCTTTATACAGACCTTATTCACTGTCGGTGACCATGTACCTAAGGTGAAGTGTGCCACCTCTGTAATTGCATTAATAATGATCAGCAGGTTTACAATTAAGTCAAATATTTTTATATATATATATACACACATTTCAGTGTTATGTGAGATTTTAATCATTTGCTGTTTGTTTGTTTTTATAAATAAACTAATGTCTTTATGTAAAAAGCTGGAGAATATTTTTTCATGTTTAGAAAGTCTTAAAAAATTATTATTTAAAAAAAAATTAAAATTATTATTATTATTATTTTGAGTTAATGTAAAAAAACATGTCATGACTTATTGATCATATAACTTTTTACAGTGTAGGGTATTTTTGGATTTTGGATAGCTAGGTTGGTTTGTATGTTTGGAGCGGAATGTGTGCGGTAGGGGGCCCAACCTCATATTCTTTCATAGGGCCCAAAATTGCTAGCGGTGTCCCTGCATCCCCTTCAGTAATAGAGGGTATGCACGTGAAATCACGTGACTCGTTCACTGAGTGACAGGAAGACTGAATGGTAGCATTGGTTTTCACCGTGCATGCCACAAAACACATACAAAACAAGAGAGACCTTTGCGATTGACTGTACAAACAACTTTGACACAAATTCTGAGGTAAATTTTTAAAGACTACCGAAAGCAAATGGAAAAAAGAAAAGCAAATGGATCACTGCAATTTATAAGAGGCCATTCAAAACATATATCAAACTTAAGGTGATGATACAGGGGGCAACTTTTTGAGCAATGTTTCCAGGCACTGTTGGCGAGCGATGATGTTTAGGCCCTTTCTTACTGATAACGGGCAACAAATAGAGTGCCCCAGAGATGACGCGTTTTTGTAGGCCAACCCGGACGTTAGCAGCGCACGGGTTCCCTCCACGAAAGCCTATGCATTTTTCCCATAGACTTTTGGAAAAATTGCAGAAAATAAGCTCTGTGTTTAACAAAGGGTTATGACACTTACACGTTTTTTCTATCAAGATAATCTTTACAAGTTAACACAACATTTATAGATTTTGAAGCCTAAATAAAGTCGTCAGATATAAAAGGCTAACAGTAGGGTATAAACGGACTACAGCACACCATGGTCGCGGATCAACGTCGTCACCATCAAGCGTCCTCAAACTTTATTTAAAAAACAACTCTATTTAAAAACACGCTCACTGATTATGATCAGCGCTGTGTATGAATACTTATCCACTTTTTCATGAGAAATGCTGTCCAAATGTTCTGATGACGTCTAAAGTCCCCGCCAAAGGTCCCTTTTAGCAATTTGTTAGCGACCGCCGATTTTAAGACACAGTAAAAGTTTAAAAAAATCACAAGTGGGTTATAACTGGTGTGTTTTATGTCATAGATCAAAACGTGAAAGTATTTAGAGGCTTTGTTAACCACAGACCTTATTTCAGGCGATTTAGCAAAAACCCATTCAAAAAACCCATAGACTTGACGGCGTTGGAACCGGAACTCCTAAAATGCTAACTCGCTTCCGGGTTTTGCCTACAAAAACGCGTCATCCCTGGGGCACTCTATTTCAATCTAAAATATCCTGATAGAATTTTTTTGCCCATTCTCCATAGGAAAGTGCCCAAGCATCATCGCTCAGCGACATTGCCCAGCAACATTGCTCAAAAAGTTGCTCTGTGTATCATCATCTTTACTCACGCGCACACTATCAACTTTCTCTCACACACTACCAAATTCATTCACATGCACTATCAAACTCTCTTGCGGGCATTACACTCATTCACAATTGTGCTAGTGTGTGTGAACGAGTGATGCTTTATGCAGTTTCTGATTGGCTGAACGACAAAATAAAAAAATCAGTCAAGTTCAAATACAGTAGGCCAATCATCACTGTGCTGTCTTCACTAATGTAATACACGTGTATTCCAAATATTGTTTTGATATTGTTTTGGCTTTTCATCATTCTTGGTTGTGGGGATAAGGGGAAGCGATGATGTTGCAGGGTTTTTTGCTTTCAAGTTGTGTAGAAAGATTCAGAATGAGATTGGTTCTGGATCGGGATCAAACAGCATGGTGTTGGAAAGGTTAGGTGGGGAACTACATGACCACACAAGGACAGTTTCTTTTATTCTTTCTAGAATTGATCAGTCAGAGGCAGCCAGTGGAGAGTGTATAAGAGCATTGGAGGAACTTTATTCATATTTCCCTGCCATCCTTACAACCTTAGAAAATCGACACCGTGTTCAAGAATACCGTAACAGCCTGTTGCCACCTAGTTTACAGTGGACATTCTGGTCATCCTTGGTTTGATTTGTCTCATCAGCAAATATCCCATTGCTCATCACTTGGCATGAGCTGGCAGAGAATTGCGTCGTGTTTGGGAGTCAGCACGTGAACACTCTACCAACACAGATTACGGCTTACGATTCCACCACATGAATACTCAATGACTTTAGATAATGAACTGAATATGTTGGGTGCCAAAATCCACTATACTACCCCAAATGTAGGTGAACGATATGTTCTGGGAAGCCATGCGGTCACGTCAGGTCCGAATACAGTGTTGGAGTGTCCGACAATGTCTGCAACAGCTTGACCCAATCGGACGTTCTTTCGGGCGTCGTCACGCAATTCGCTGATGTGTTTACAGTGTTCAAACCTCCAATGAATTATGGTAGGCTAAGCTTCATTAAAGGGTGGCATGTTATAGCTTTCATAATATCACTCTCTCATGTCCACTTGATGTATTTTTGTTTTTTGTTAACTATCTAAACCTTTAAAAGAATAGTTCAGCTGTAAATGAACAATTACTTGTTACTTCAATTTGTTCCAAACCTGTATGAGTTTCTTTCTTCTGTTGAACAAAAAAGATTTTTTTTTTTTTTTTAAATATCAATGACTAAGCTGTGAGATCAGACAACAGGTATTAGACTGGTTCTGATTTTTTTCTTCCCTTTCTTCAGCAGTGGTGTCAGCGTTTTCAACAAAATGTTACAAGTAAATGTACTCAGATCAAGATCTTCAGTGTTTTAAGCAACACTAAAATGTAAATCACTGCGATACATGCATATTCTATATCATGAAATATCAGGTTATTTGCAATCAAATTGGTTTCAAAGTATAGCTTGCCTATCAACAAGATTATTTGTTTATACTGCAAACTACCTAATTCCAATTATTTCTTTAAACTATAAAGATTTGGCTTCACCTTGAACTTGCAGACTAATTATTTTTTAAACATGCATATCGACGGAAACTACAAGCTTGTCAGATGGATGATGGTTTTTCATGGATGTGTGGATGGTTTTAGTCGAACCATCATCTACTTACGCTGTCTGAACAACAGAGCATCAAGTGTCTTAGAACTTTTTTGTGAGGGTGTGGCTAATTTTGGTTTACCATCAAGAGTTCGCTGTGATCATGGTATGGAAAACACAGAAGTGGCTCGATACATGTTGGAGAGAAGAGGGCTTAACAGACATAGTGTCATCAGTCATGGTCGTTGTGTTCACAATCAGAGAATTGAGAGACTGTGGGCAGAACTTAATCCTGTTGTGTCGTTTCATTTTAGTAATCTATTTACATTCATGGAGAACCATGTTGTTCTAGATTCCACCAATGAGTTTCATATGTTTTGCTTACATCTCATTTACTTGCCAAGGATTCAGAGAGCTGCTGCTGAGTTTAGAGCTCAATGGAACAACCATGGCTTATCTACTCAGAGAGGACAGACACCCCTGCAACTTTGGCAGACAAGTGTTCTCGGTACTGCAGGGTTTCCTAACCCTGCTATTTTGATGTGGTTTTCCAAATTGATGGAGACTTTGGAGTTGAAGATGATGGCCCTCTTCCATGTAATGGAAAATTTCCATGTAAATGACACCACTGCAAATTTAATTTGAACAGTGAACCCTCTTCATGATGTCGGTAACCATGGTATAAACTTGTTTGTACAACTTACTAGTTTTCAACAATACTAGTAAGCCAAAATGGTGAATGACCATAGATGTAAGTTTGCATAATGAATTGAATTGAATTCAAATGAAATGAATTGAATAATGAAACAGATGTTTATGTGCTCCTGTTTATTATCAACATTTCATTTCCAAAAATGAAATTCTGAAGAGATGAATAGAAAATTATATTCTATTCTTTAGAATAGAAAATACAACTAAGGCCGTCTTGTTTAATTCTAGGGTAAGGACAGTGTATACAGCATCCTGCCGAGGACGCAGCCTACAAAATGAGAAAACTAGAAATGAATCGTTCACATCCCGAGTCCCGAATCTCCTCCTGCCCGACTCGTTCATTTGTCGCGTGGCCGCTACTCTCTGTTTGTACTCTTTTTATAATTTATAATTGTCAAAAGACGTTTATAAAGGAAAAATTAATGTAAGAAATTCAGAAGGTAAACTAATAAATTATGTTGCCTGCAACTGGAGAATGATGTTGTGCAAATGCGCATGCGCAGACAACACAAAATGAGCGAATTACAATTAAAGACGACTCAGTACTGAGTCATATAAAAGATTCAGTCAAAATTAAGGAATCAAATGACGTAAATAGTCATTTTTCTGGTTATTAATTTAGCCAGTATTGCTTAGAAAAATCAAACTTACCTTTTGCTTGGTTTTGGTCTTGTTGTGAAGCGTGGTGTATCGCTGACACTGTTAGTGCTAAAGCTTGTACTTGGAACGTTAACGTTTCTTGTCGCACTTCTTGAAGGAGAAAACAGACGTCTCATTTCATCATCTGTGGCACCAGCCACATCAGAAGTGTTTGTTCTAGGTAGCTGTTGCTGACAAGATGGCTTTTGCCATTTCGCTGAGTTGCTGTGCAGATTTTAAAATGTTTTGCAAAATGTCGATGGTGTTAAAGGGCACCTATTATGCAAAATTCACTTTTACATGGTGTTTGACCATAAATGTGTGTTGGCAGTGTGTGAGCAAAACCACCCTAGAATGAGAAAAATCCACCCAGTGGTTTTTTTACAATCTCAATAATTCATAAGCACTGTCTCAGAACGCCCTGTTCTAAGATTGCCCTCACTGTGACGTAGAATTGCGCTAAGCCCCACCCACGTGGTTTGATTGACAATCTAGTTTTGGCATAGACCCCGCCGTCGGTGATCTGTCAACCATCCTCCATTGTTTCAACGACAGCCGGTAATGTCTCCTAAGAAACATAAGTGTTCTGTTGTGGGATGTAATCATGAACATAGTAGTTTTCACTTACTTCCGACACCAGAGCCACTGAAAACGCAGTGGATGGATTTTATTTACGAAGGAAAGGCGCCACTCAAAATTCCAAAATACGCTTATGTTTGCACGAATCATTTTTTGACTGACTGTTTTGAGAACGAGGGTCAATTCAAAGCAGGTCCTGCTTCAAAGTTAATCCTCAAGTGTGGATCGTTGCCTACTGTTCGCGATCCAACGTCACCTCCAGAAGAAGTAAGTGTATTTAATGTTTTTTGAGCAAATGGTCATTTCAGTCGATTTCAGCCAATTCAATAACAAATGCGTCTGAAGTTGTTGTCGTCGTCGTAGAATGTCTGTGTATATAATTTAAACCTTGTTTGTATAGTGTGTATCTAACGTACTTAGCAAACGTTATCACCGTATTTGTGTTTGTAGTTTCAAAAAATTGCGCGAACGTTATCACAGTGTGTGTGTGTGTGTGTGTGTGTGTGTGTGTTGCACATCCATAATTGCAAAGGGGACGCGATTAAAACTCTATAAGTACATAAATGTATCAAATAACCATTCAGAGACGTCCTGCTCCATTCTCAATTGTGTTTCTTCTGCCGGAGTCTCTTCATCATCTGGGTCTGATTCCGGTTCAAACATGTACGGCTGAATGCCATTCAAAACAGCGGGTCTCTCATTCTCAGCCATTCTGCTTCTACCGACTGTTTATTGCCATAGGTATGCAAGTTACGCCCTCATCCAAAGGCAGGGCGGGGATATGCAGCTCATTTATATTTAAGGTGGTACACACCAAAACAGCTCTTTTTAAAGAATTACATTTTCAAATGGTTATAATAAATTAACTGTGGGCTATTTTGTGCTGAAACTTCACAAATACATTCTGGGGACACCCAAGACCAATATTACATCTTGTAAAAAGGGGCATAATAGGTGCCCTTTAAGTAAATCACTCATCTTCACCTCATAATTCAGGGAAATGTCGTTGGTGTGGGGGAGGGGAACCACAGTTGAAAACGGCGCCAAACATGTAGCCAATCAGAACCCACGAATTTCCCAGGTACTTCTCGAAGTTATCTCTACACCCAAAATAGAGAATGAGTGTATGATAGTGCATGTGAGAGACAGTATAGTAGTGTACATGAGAGTTTGATAGTGTGTGTGAAAGCTTTGATAGTGTGTGTGCGCGAGTAAAGTTTGAAATATGTCTTGAATGGCCTCTCATAGCAATTCACAGAAACTGGGCTCCAGGTGTGACGGAGGTGGTCTCTCCTCCACTCTGCGATTTGGTTTGCACTAACACTACGACGGGCCCAAGCTCTGGCCGAACAATAAATGCACGTTTGGTGTATTTCTTCTTTTTAGTGCAGGCTGTAGACTGTAGAAAATAAATCATCCTTTAGTGGATGCATTGCTGCAGGCATAAATGACCTAAATAAAATGTAAAATAACATTAACCGTGGCCTTACTAGAGTTGACAACTAAATAATAAACATAAAACACTTAAATAAATCAACATATGTTGCATTATAATCGAATATATTTAACTAAATTGAGACGGAGCATAAAGCTTACCCACCCACAGCTTGCAGTAAACATAGCAACTGCTGTGTTGCGTAATCTCCCGTCTTATCGAACATTTTTGCCTGCAGTTCTCACACGACCCACATGAGGGCACCAGTAACGTGAAATTAACCGCTGCTGAATTTATAAGAATTCACAATAAAACTATACAATCCTAACACTGTTACACAGGCAGAGAAACATGGATTTGCAGTTATTATTTGTTAAAATGTTGGATTTTGAGGTAAAATAATGCATTATATTGTATTTTTACATACTGTGTGATAACTCATCGATTAAATAATTACAATATTCTGCATAATTGGGTGTTTTTAAATAAGCGCTGACAAAAACAATACAAGTTTTATGGCTGGACGATATGACAAAATATATAACATTGATATCACGATTTAGACCTACCTGTAGTTATATAAAGCGTTCACAGGCAGATTTGCTTTTTGTATTTCCCCACCGTCGAAATCAGGCACATATGAATGTCAGAAAACACGATTCCTGGCTGCATGTCAATATCCATGGATTAGGTTTCTTTGACATGTCATTAAGGAACACTTTCGAGTCTAACCTTTAGTGTAATCGTTTGTTTTACACACGTTTTCGCAGTTTCCTCTATTAAATCCAGTCACGCAGCAGGTCCTTTTGCCACTCAGTCCAGCTGAGGGAGCGCGTCCCGGCAGGAAAGTGATGTCGATGCATTCCCTCTATACACGCCCCCTCCCCGTGCTTCTCCTGCTCCCACTCCCAGCCTGGATTCCTCTCGTGTGCAGCAACAGTGTAACTGTGGAGTTTGAGGTAAGTATCAAGCTAATGCTTGTTGTTGTATTTGAATTTGTGTTTTGTTGAAAAGGGCATCCCGTTTTCCAAGTTACTGGACTATAATGATATCTAAAAAGACTATAATATCTTGTTAAATGCTAAAAGAAGGCTTGCTGATCTCTTCAAATGTAAGTATTGTTTGTAGCTTTTGCAACAAAATCAAGAAAGCACAAATACCTTTGTAAGTGAATATTTCAGTTTTTTTCCCCCATAAACGTACTTTTCCCCAAAACAAACAGCCCAAGATGCAAGTGTCTGCTCTATTTATGTTAGGGGTCGTTTACACAGATCTTATATTTGCATTTCTCTGCGCTGCTTTTCCGTTGTTTCTCCACGTTAGCAGCGTGTGGCTCATGAAACGGTGCTGTAACATCGCGCCTCACAAATTAAATGTGTTCAACTTTCAAAAAAACGCGCCTCGAGAAATTCCAAGGTAGTGTGATCAGACATTTCCGGTTTAGTGCCCATGCCTGTGTCGGTACCAGAGCAATCATATAGTAATTATTTTCACCAACAGAGGGGGCTGAAGTCCACACCGATTACCTGGTCGCGTACCCTAATTCATTATTCACTAACTCTGTCATGAAAACTAGCATGTATAAACCTTAATTAAACAATTTAATGATCAAGCAAAAGTGAATTTATACCTGTAGCCACACTGCATTATTATGGGTATTCTCTAGCCATTGAATGTTCATTGGTTGTACACTCGTTATTGCGATGCATTATGGGATTGAACAAGTGCACTTGGTAATGTCTACTGGTTTCGGACACCACTACAAATGGCTATGTCAAATAGTGCCCTATTTAAAGGGTTAGTTCACCCAAAAATGAAAGTAATGTCATTTATTACTCACCCTCATGCCATTCCACACCCGTATGACCTTCGTTAATCTTCAGAACACAAATTAAGATATTTTAGTTGAAATCCGATGGCTTAGTGAGGCCTCCATAGGGAGCAATGACATTTCCTCTTTCAAGATTCATAAAGGTACTAAAAACATATTTAAATCAGTTCATGTGAGTACAGTGATTCAATATTAATGTTATAAAGCGACAAGAATATTTTTGGAGCATTAATGGATCTTGAAAGAGGAAATGTCATTGCTGGCTAAGCAGGCCTCACGGAGCCATCGGATTTCAACTAAAATATCTTAATTTGTGTTCTGAAGATTAACAAAGGTCTTACGGGTGTGGAATGGCATGAGGGTGAGTAATAAATGACATTATTTTCATTTTTGGGTGAACTAACCCTTTAAGGCTATAGGATGCGATTTTGGTCACAGCCCTCGATTTTGCACACACAAATTTTGAAGTGTTAGTTTAAATGTAGTAACACACATTTGTGAATTTGTCAAATAGATGGGTAGTTGTGCACACATTAATAATTAGCACCAGGCTTATTCATTGGTTGTTGTAAGTTGTAAAATGCTTGAAAACCATAAGAAGAAAGTCTCAAAATTGAAATTAATCAAATGAAATTGACTTAGAAAAGACATCAATGAATGCAGAAGAAGAGAGAAGAAATTATTGAATAAAGTTGTTAGGTTTTATTAACCCATGGTTCTAGGTCTAGAAATTATGCATTCATAACAAGGCTATCATTATATTCAGGTATTTATTCAAGACTGTGAGAACCAAATATACACCGATCAGGCATGACATTATGACCACCTTCCTAATATTGTGTTGGTCACCCTTTTGCTGCCAAAACAGCCCTGACCCATCGAGGCATGGACTCCTCTAGACCCCTGAAGGTGTGCTGTGGTATCTGGCGCCGAGATGTTAGCAGCAGATCCTTTAAAGGGATAGTTCACCCAAAATGATAGCTTACCCCCAGGTCATCCAAGATGTAGGTGACTTTGTTTCTTCAGTAGAACACAAATGATGATTTTTTTATTTTAATTGCGTTCTGTCAGTCGTATAATGCATGTCAATGGGAACTTCGTCTATAAGAGTAAAAAAAAAAAATCATGCAAAGAATTTTTTTTATCATTTTTTACCTCTAAAACACCACTATGTCCAACTGCCCTCCACATCTGGTTAGTGAGGTCTGAACACGCTCGATTCGAGGCTTGTGTTGGTAACGTAGAAATCACGTGACCAATGTCAAACAAAACCTCACTTTCTGTCCAATCACGTGTGCGATCCACTTTGCATGTCGAAAGTTCAAACCCCCTGATCTTACTTTATTAGTAGGTTTTCATTCAGACTTATTCAATTATATTTTTAAATACCCAGTCATACAAGTAGTTAAGAATATAATATATTTTTCTGGAAAATAAAATATTTTCCTTATGCAATTCATAGGCAACGTGTACATTATTTTTCTGTTATATCATATTTATATTCATGACATTAAAAGCCACAGTTTAATGGGTAAATGAATTTATCACAGAGAGAAATTCAATACACACAACACACACACACTCTGTACTCAATACACACACACACACTGTTAGGCTTTTATTTGAGCTTAACATGAAACTATCTGTGGAATGTGTGGTGGCTGCTTCATCCGACGAAGCTTTTCACAGGGTTTTGGCTGCTTTATTTTTTAATAAACACCAGATGGCGCTGTTTTCGACACTATCGAAGCTTTAAATCTTTTCCCGGAACAATGAGGGGAAAGCCTCATGAGGCTTCATTTGCCCATCACTAACAAGAGTTGCAGTTTTGGAGATGCTCTGACCCAGTCGTCTAGCCATCACAATTAGGTCAAACTCAAATCCTTACGCATTTTTCCTGCTTTTAACACATTAACTTTGAGGACAAAATGTTCACTTGCTGCCTAATATATCCCACCCACTAACAACCAATTCTGAATATTTACGACTAAATGATGGCTGTGTTTTAGAGACCCACTGGACATGGATTTATTCAGAGATTCAGAGCTGGATTTGGGCAGGAATTCAGAATCTCGCTGGCTGAGCGAGATGGAAAAAAGTAAAGGAAAACAAAGGGAAAAAAGAAAGATGAATCAAAAAAATGGTAACAAGAAGAAAAAATTCAGAAGTAAATACTCCAGCCTTCCAGGTAAGAATAAATCAATGATATATAGAATACCTATTTTAAACTTTGAATAAAGATGAAATAAGTTGAGGCTCATTCACAAATCAAATCAAGTAAAGCAAATATGACACAACTTTTGCCTCATAGAAGATCAACATTGATCAAGAAGATCAATGTTGCATCAGTTAAGAAGCAGACTAAGCCTGAATGTGAAGGAAAACTGCTCAGAAACTGATCATCATGGATCTGATTCTGAAGCATAATTTTGATCTTTTATTCTATTTCTTTAAAGACCTAAGAGAGGTTTTTCAAGAGGTCAGAGATAAGAAACAACTGGCTGTTCGTTGTGGGAAAATGGCCGGTTGTCTTCACAGAATAAAGTATGACAATGGTATGTTTTAGGAAGCTTTATTTTTTACATTAAGAGGTCAAATTCAATTCCATGTTTGTTGTCTGTTAAAAGTGAATAATACACCATAATTTTTAATATGTACCTGAATGTTAGTCTACTGTGATCCAATGTTTTAACAAACATACATGTATTATTTCAAATATGCACACCCATTCACATGTTCTGTATCATGTTTCTCTGTCTTAAGGAGAGAATTGTATTTTATGTAGAGGGAAGTGGTATAGTCCCACACAGTTTGAGGCAATTGGAGGAAAGAGGCAAAACAAGAAGTGGAAGTTTAGCATCTATTACATGCCATCAAATGGCTTTCAACAAGTGCAACTACTTGAACTCATAAAGGTATGTATGTAGTCTGGATGTATACAATTTGTTACATTTTATGAACATATTTGAACCTCCTTTTACCGGTCCTCATCTGGTTTAAATTAACTCTCCTGTTTTCTTAGAGCAGGGTTCTTCCAGAGTTTGGACACCTGAGGGAGTCATTTAAACAGGTATGTTGTATGTATAGTAACAAAACAAAAGTAAAAAGCCTTAAGCCATTAAACAAACCATATTTATATTATGTTGCAGTTCAAACTGTCAACATTATTTATTTTTAATATGCAAATTTTTGATATTTTTGACCTTGTTTGGTTTATAGATGACTTTTGACAATAATGACCCATTAAGGTATGGCATGTTTTAATATCACTACCACTTTATTTTACCCCAGGTGACGCAGACAGAAAAAGGCAGTGCAAACTCAAAGGCAGTGCAACATACGATGAGGAGGAGTGAATTAATGAATGCCTTAAAAGGTTTTCCAGAGTCCTGGAAAAGATTGTTTTCCAAGACCGTTTCAATACCTGTGTGTGGAATTGAAGAGAACACACTGCAGAAGGAAACAATCCAGCCAGGTGAATTTGAATTAGTATTGTACATTCCTTGTCTTTTACCACCCACTGCTACTTAATAAGAAATAAGTGCAGTTAGAGTAACAAAATATATGGGAGAGCATTGCTGTGGTGTGAGTATATTTAATTGCAATAGGAAATGCTTCAATTTTAAAGGTAGGTAGACAATTTTTTTTAATAAACTTTTTGTTATTCTGGTTGAAACTCTCTTCACATCCTGATAGTAATTAATAACAGAAGTGGTCTAAAAATAAAAAAAAATATTTACATATATCGTCTGTGGAAGTCACGGGACCAAAAAATGTTCGTCCAATCATTGCATTCGGTCCGAATGCAATGATTGGACCACAAACAAACAGCAGCCACCTTTTACAGTTCCTCCTGTACAAAAAAATTGAGCTTATGCTGCTTTCATGCCATGTTGTAACCGTAGAGAAGGCAACCCGTCATGATCTACTCAGAGCTGTTCACGTCTTCAGACTGGAATGTATACGTTTCTATATCAACAAGATCAACGCTGAAATGATTCTGCAGCAGCAGTCATGTGGTACAAGAGCTCTCTAAGTTGTTTACGTTCATTATTATTGTAATGTTATGTGCTTTGAGACATGAGGTCATTTAACGTTGTCTCTTATGATGCCTTGCTGAATCTGCTCTGCTTGTCATGTGTTTAGGAGGAGGCGTGGCTTTGTAGAGGGCTCCTAAGGGATGATGGGATCTTATACTTTCAAAGCTAGCTTGTTATTGCTAGCCGCTCCAAAATTGCCTACTCTACCTTTAAGGCTGAATCAAAACTAGTTAGCACACAATTAATAATTGAAAGGGTTTAATAACAGTATTTGGTAATGGTTACACATGGATTGATTACAAAATAGAATAGTTAAATAGTTAATTGTACTCAGCACGTATATAGAAAGGAGAGAGGGAGAGAGACAAAGTCTAAGTTTATAAAGGAAAAGAGAAAGGCCCTGTTTACACCTGGTATTAAGGTGCATTTAGTTGATCGGATCACAAGTGACGACACAAAATACAGGTGAAAGTTAAAGTGTCAGTGTTTTATATTAATATTTTATGTGATCATCTGCGTTAAAATCATCCCCTAAAAATGATATGGCTTTTGTTTTCCTACCACAAACAGACAGTTCTTCGGATGAATCCATATCTGTTGCCGAAAGAGTGAAAATGGTGAGATTTGTATTAATTTACTGATAAATTGAAAAACAATATTATTGTATATGTAATACATTTTAATATATTGTATATGAGTTTAACATATAAATTATGATGATGATGTATCATCTAAAATATTACTAGGAGATATAAATGGAGATATTTATATACATGTATTTAATAATAATAATTATTATTAATATTATTATTATTGAAGAGATGTCATAATAGCAAAAGACTCTGCTTAGCAACCTATAGTTGAATCAACAACTATATAAATTATAATAATTAATCTATAAAATAACAATTTAAGCAATATAAGGGTAATTCAGCTCAATTTTTGAGGTAGTCATTATATCCCAAATAACTAACTTTAATGTTACCATTTACCTTCTCCCTCAGTTACTGAAATGTACCCAGTTATTTTGCCCACATATCTCCCATTAACAAACAGACTTAAAACATAACTTAAATATTCTTTCTTTTTCACAACAGAAAAGGAGAGAATCTGTGAATTCAAGTGAAACTGTCAGTAAAAAGTCCACAGAACCAGTAGGATCTACTTCCAGTGACAGAGGTTAGTGAATCCTTATCTCCTTATATCATGATATATATATTTCATATTATGAACTTTGATTCTTAAAATCCCCTTTATTAGACTATGAAGGTCTGTGCCTTTGGTCACTTTCACATCTCTTGTTTCTGCTTCTCATTAGAATAAGAATATTTAAGTATTGCCCAACTGCCTTCCTGTTTTTTTTTTTTTTTTTTACTTTAATGTATTTTCAAAGTTCAGACTTTGTCAAATCGATTTGTTTGTGCTGCTCATCCTCATGATTTATCTCAATCAGATGATTTAATTCATATCTGTTGATGATATGAATACAAGAACTATTGGTGTATATATGTATTCAATAGTAGCTTGTGCTAATTTAAGCTTTTAAAATATTTGATCAATTGTACAGCAGTGTTGACTTAAGTTTGAGTTTCTGCTGATATTAAAGAGCTGGGTAACTGATAATTAATTGTGTTTGTATTGTTACATGAATCATACCACAATAAAAAGGTGCTATTTGTGCTTCCCCGAACCAAGATTCACCTGCACGTCCTGTTGATCCCTCAGAACCTGGAGTCTCTCCTGTCGTAGAGGAGGCCGTCCAGACCACAGACGACCCAACGGGAGCAGCACAGCTCAGCTTCAGCGCTTCCCCTGATGAATGGCAGAACCCTGTTGCTTCTGAAGAGACTCAGGAAACAAGGCAGCTGCAATTATATGAATTTCTAGCAAAACAGTTTAATTCCATCAATAACACCCTGCAATCAATTGATTTATCTTTAAAGAAGCTGGTGGAAAAGCAGTCACATGACACACTGCCTCAGTACATCAGTGTAACTCCTGCTGTTATAGAAAATCCTCAGATTCACTCCTTAGTCAAACAAGAGTAAGTCATGGATGTTGTAACGACTTGTTTGTGATTTAGGTGGAAATGATGGTTTGAGATTAGTCAACAGCAGTCTGATGATTAAACATGTATATATCTTAGCTAGGTAACTAATACATCCTTTTCTTTTTAATGTGCAAGAGCCAAGAAATAAACATCTCTTTTGATAATCATTTGCTGTTTTTGTCACATATTACAACATGAAAACACAGAAGACAAAAGTTTTTTTTTTTTCTGTCACCGCTTAATGTGAATGCAATAGGTAAAAGTCTCTGTTTATTTATCATTTTGTTTATTCTTATCTCTGTTTATGGCCAGTAAACCTTCAGACTTTCTTTTAAAAAATTTTAAGGAATAGTTCACTTTCAAATTAAATTTTCCTGATAATTTACTCACCCCCATGTCATCCAAAATGTTCATGGCTTTCTTTCGTCAGTCGAAAAGAAATGAAGGTTTTTGATGAAAACACTCCAGGATTATCCTCCTTAATAAAAGCTTATGCCTACGCCTTCCCTATTCTACTTGCGGAAAAAAACGAAACTGGCGCCGTGTTCGTTCCGTAAGTAGAATAGGGAAGGCGTAGGACATACAGTGTAAGCTTTTTGAAGAATACGGAAAGCGGAAGCACGTGCAAGGCGATATTTTGTTTATAAAGCATATACGGGTGTATTTTTGTAGAAAATAACCAATGGTTTCTCTAGATAAGACCCTTATTCCGCGTCTGGTATCGTTTATAGCCCTTTGAAGCTGCTCTGTTTTGAGCTTCAACCGTTTGGGCTCCACTGAAGTCCACTATAGGACAAATCCTGGAATGTTTTTTATCAAAAACCTTAATTTCTTTTCAACTGAAGAAAGAAAGACATGAACATCTTGGATGACATGGAGGTGAGTAAATTATCAGGAAAATTGTATTTAAAAGTGGACTAATCCTTTAAAGCTTTTCCAAGTCGCCGTTCAAATTTTGTCATGCCAAACGTTGCTTTTCTAGTTAATTAGTTGTTAGTAGTCAATTCTACTAAAATTTTGATTCATTCATTCTGCATGCTGACTCGAATCAAGCAACTGACTTGGGATTTAAAATAAATTTGCAATTCAGTTCTGAATGATGCACAGGTGTTTGTTTTCACTTTCATTTCATTTTATTTTTTGTTGATCCCTTTAGCAAGTAATCGGGTGGATTAGTCACTCAGGAACAAAAAAGGGCAGACCTACTGAAAGGTGTCGTTAGATGAATCATGGAAACTGAAAAGAGATTAGACGGTGTGTAGCCTACGTCATTGCGTGTGTGGGAGAGAGAGAGGGAGAAAAAGAAGTGAGGGGAAATAGAAAAATACATAAAGTCGTGGACACCGCAAGGTGAGTACATTAATGTTATTAGTAGTAATAATTCCAATTTTAACGTTGTATTTTCTGGTCTGATATTTTCTCTTATTTTGAACTTTGTCACTCAATTTCCAAAACAAGAGTCCAGGAAGCAACTTTTAGTTTCGTTTCAGTGTCAAGACTCTCTTTGAACATTCATTAGATCTTAGTCTCTGTAAGGTCTAATATTTCTTACATGAATTGGGTAACTTTTCAGCAAACAAAACAGTTTGGATGATTCAGTCGTAGGCTACATTAAAATAATGTACCATACCATACTTTCGATTTCAAAAGACAATAAATGTAATCTTACTGTTAAAGTAGTGTAGAATTACTACAGATAATTAAAAGCAATTTATTATGATGTAGATTTCATTATTGTCAACAAGACGATACATTTTATGAACAAAATCAATGATTTCCTCTATTAAAACATGTCAAATCAATGTTAAGAGTGTTTCAGAGAACCACAGGACATGGAAGGAGAGTCGATCACAGACACTGAGTCTGAAACAGAATCCGAATGGGATCCAGAGAGCAGCACAGAATATGACAGTCTGAGTGAGAACGACAGAGAAAAGAAAGGAAAACGAGGGGGGAAAAGGAAACGAAAGTGTAAGCAAAAAGGACCAACTTCCTCATGGACCAACATGATCCAAGCCAAACGTACTAAAAGAAAGAGCTGAGCTTTCCAAGATACATTACATTACTAATTAGATGAACTGAGGAGAGATCAATTAAAAAGATTTGAGACATACATTTTAGAGACAGAGTAGTGTTAAATGTGTGATGTGAAGCTCATTTATGCCTGACATCTGCCCTGTATTTCAGACTCCATCCAGAATTTGAGGCAAACGATTGAAAACCAACTCGAACTTCCTGTCAAATGTGGAGCTAAAGATGGTGTCCTTTATGTGGAGAAATATAATGACAGTAAGTACAGACGCCAAAAGAAAGCAATTATGAGTCTCTTGTTGAAGGCAAACATTATTCTGGATGTTCAGAACACCCAGATGCTCTAAAACAAGTCCAGTATAGTGTAAACTGTAGCTGAACTTCTCTGTCTTCAGTGCAGGCATGCATCTTCAGTGAAGGCCAGTGGTTCAAGCCTAGTGACTTTGAGAGATTTGGAGGAAAGGCAAGGAGCAAAAAGTGGAGGAACAGCATCGTTTACAATGACATTCCACTCCAGGAACTCATCAGGGTGCATAAGAACAGCTTCATTACTAACAGTTTCAACTAATGCACACCTATGTACAGTTATAATTACCATTTAGTCATTGTTAATATGCCCATAATTTATTTATTTTTAGCGAATTATTAGTAAATCCAAATGTTTGAGTGTCAATTAAATTGAAACATTAATAACACATATCATTGTGTTGATCTTCTATCTTTGTTTTTCTTTCTGTTAATAGGATGGGCTTCTTTTACCCTTTAAGAAATATGGAGTTCAGAATAAACAGGTTTGGATGTTTTGTTTTGAGATATGTTTGTAGAATAGCCTGCATGATGATATGAATGAAACCAACAAAAGCAACACCTGTGACTGAGATCATTAGTTATACTGTATGCATCCCAGCTTTGTTGTCTCCACCATTAAAGTCTGTCTTGATGCAAAGAGGAGAAGAATTTTTCCACAACCCTAGCACAAAACTAACCCCTAAGTCTGATACATATATGTTTTGAAATAACAGATATTATATCCTGTATGTATTTTCACTTAATGTCTGTCTGTTGCAGAATGACTCTCCTGAATCCTCACCAGTTAATGACCGGCTCAGAAAAAGGAAGGTTAGATGCTGATATATATTTTTTTATACAGTCATGTGAAGAAGAAAGTATACCCTTTTTAAAAATTGTCTGATCGTTAGCAGGTCTTAAAATTAGGCAAATACAAACTCAGATGAATAATACCACATGACATATTACACTGTTATAATTTATTTAACTTAAAATAAAGCCAAAATAGAGAAGCCATGTGTGACAAACTAAGTACACCTTATGATTCAGTTGCTTGTAGAACCACCTTTAGCAACAATAACTTAAATGGTGCATCATTGTGAATGAATTTTTTCTCACTCTTCTTTACAACATTGCTTCAATTCATTGAGGTTTGAGAATATCTGTTTTTGTACAGAGTCACGCCACAACATTTCATTTGGGTTGACTTTGACTGAGCCATTGCAACACCTTGATTCTTTACTTTTCTTAGTCATTTTGTTGTAGATTTGCTGGTGTTCTTGGGATCATAGTCCTGTTGCATGATCCAATTTCGGCCAAGCTTTAACTGTTGGTCAGATGGCCTCACATTTGAGTCTAGAATGGTCGACTCAGTGTGATTGACATTTGGTATGATGTGTTTGTGCTGAAATGCTTTGTTTAGTTTTCACCAAACTTGGTGCTGTGCATTATGGCCGAACATCTCCACTTTGGTCTCCTCTGTCCAAAGGACTTTGTTCCAGAACATGTTAACTGAGGCCTCTAGAGTCTGAGATGTAGCTCTTGGTTTTTTGCAGTTTCTCTGAGCAGTGCACCGTCTGATCTTGGTGTGAATTTGCTGGGAAATCCACTCCTGGGAAGATTGGCAACTGTCTTGAATGTTTTCCTCTTGTGAATAATCTTCCTCACTGTAGAATGATAGACTTCAAATTGTTTGGAAATGGCCTTATAACCCTTCCCAGATTGATGGGCAGCAATGCCTCCTTGGCATTGTGTTAACACACACCTGAATGCTCTAGACCAGCAAACTGCCCAAACTTTTGCTTTATAGAAGTGATCAGACTTGCTGATGATCAGTTTATCAAATGCCTTTGATTAGCAGCACTTACTGCTACTTACTCTCTTATTGGAAGATGTAAGGATGTACTTAGTCAATCGGCTCCCTAGTTCAGTAGTCACGGCACTGATCAGGGAGTTGGCCATTTTATGAGCTGTCTCATAAAATGAGACTAATTAAAAAGTACACAACTGTCACTTAGATATCACCGCTTTATTTCACGTCAAAATCAAACTCAAAATGGCCTGAAAACATGATGACTGCGGCGGTTTTTAGTGAGCAATCAGCATGGTGAAATTAAAGATACATCTTTGTGTCTGAGTGACCAGTGTGTACAAGCTTGACGACTGCTGAAAATAAAAAGAAAAGCTGAATGTTAGTTTATAAATAATATATTTTGTTTAAATTTTAACTGCTTTCAGTTATTATTTTTGAATAAATGTAAAATGTGTAAAAACACTAACTTTATACTTGGTTTTTATAAATAAAACATTACGTAGTGTAAAAATACAAAACAGAATCTTATTTTGGTGTCTCTTTTAATGTAATGTTAACTTAACCAGGAAAGTTGTGTAAAAGGGACATAAATGAGGACATTGCCTCCTCATTTAAAACACCACCGCACACCACTGATATATATATATATATATATATATATATATATATATATATTTCCATTTCCTCTAAATGACAGTATGCTGCACAGATTGACTCTCCTGAATCCTCATCTGTGACTGTCAGGCTCAGAAAAAGAAAGGTTAGTTCCTGATACGATTTACATTGAGAGAATTTTACAGCTGTACTCATCTCTGACATGCATCTTTTCTATTTTCACAGGGCAAGAGACACTCTGGTCAGTATAGTAATGATCCAAACCCATATGTATGTATGTATTTCAGTGTTTCCTGAGTGTTTGTGCATTTGTTGTAGAATCCGAGGAGTCGATTAATGGCAGTGAAGATGGTGATGGTGACAGTGACAACAATGATGTCAATGAAGTTTTGGATCTTGATGAAGATGATGTTGTTGACTTGAGCATGTTTGAAGGTCCAACCTTACCTGTTACTTGTGGTTCTGAATCTGGCATACTACATAAATATCGCTTTGCCAAAGGTGTGTGAGTGGGCATATACTACATGTATTAATATGTTGTGTGATGGTCAAATATGTTTTACATTTAGCGGCTCCAAAAAGTATCTGGAAACCTTAGGCACACCTAAAAATGTCTGATTGTCACTGCATTAGATACAAATATCAAGCCAAGTGTTTTTTATTCAAAAGAACAATATAACACAAATATACTTTGAGAAAAATATCCCACAAAAATAGTTTGTTTATATTTAAGAGAAAAGACAATAACATATGTTTAGTAAAAACATGTCCATAGTTACTACACCTATGGTAGATTGTATATACACACTAAAAATCACCAAGATGCCAGCTGATTAAAAGTCTGATTAAAAGTGAGCTGAGTACGTGAAGACGATTTCTGGCTGCATTTAATTGCAGGTGCCACTGGTTTGATATTTTGTGTCTATTGCAATGACAATCAGATATTTTAAATAATTTTTGGGATGACGTATAACTCTTAGAGATTGTTAAACTATGGTCCAGACTCAGAGTATATGGTTCAATGTTGTTGTCACAGGGCATCTTGGGAGATGCATAAGAACAGAGAACTTCTGGCTCACACCTGAGGATTTCATCAAACTGAACAAACCAGATGGAACATGGAGGAAAGACATTGTGACCAATGAGATACCTTTAGGGAAACTTATAATGGTAAAACAAATTAGTCATTGTGTCAGAAAGTTCACATTTAAAGCTCTTTGAAATAATTTGACTATTAAAACTCTGTGTTCTCACATTCTTTCCAGAAAAGAGTTTTGGAACCGCATATGATAAATTGTTACTGTGAGATTTGTGCAGAACAAGATCAATACCAAGTAAGATATCATCACTTACAATTACCACGTCAGAACATCAAAATGATCATTGAATGCTTTAAATGTTGAATTTCTTTATGAACTCTTGTCTCAGCAGAATGATGATGTGTGTTTCGTGTGTGAGTCTGAGGGAGATCTTGTGTGTTGTGACGAGTGTCCACGAGCTTTTCATTCACACTGTCATCTACCAGCTGCAGACGGAGACTCACTTGGGTGAGAGAGAGAGAAATCATGCTGGTTTAGACAAACTAAACATTTGACTTTGTGTTATATTGTGTGTTTTGTCTGTACAGAAGCCAGTGGAGCTGCACATTCTGTGTGATGAAGAATATGAAAGATTCCAGTCAAAAGACCCAACAGGAAGTTTTGAGCAGTCCAGTCTCTCAGTACACACTGGTAAAGTCTTATACATCACACACTTTACTCTTCCACCAAGGCACTTGCAAGGTCTCACTGAGCATCTTTCTTCTTGTATGTTTTTTTTTTTTTTCAGAGTTAGTAGAAAGGTCTCTTTAGCTTCCTTAAAGGTACACTGTGTAACTTTTGGCCTCTGTAGCAGTTTAAAAACAAAACTGCATGCATTTTGCAGCAGAACATTGTTTTGGTTGTGCTTCGGCTCTGTGTGCGGATGAATAAGTTTCTTTCTCATTACTAAAAAACAGAGAGATTATCCCACTGCTCATAAAATATTTACTTCTAAGCTTAAGAGATATAACCAGTGTAGATGGAAAGGATCTCAAGCTGACTAGCTGAAGACGTTACTGTAGCTACATCCATTAATAGTCACAGTACTTGAAAAAAATTCCAGCACAGCTCTACAACAATCATCATGAAATGACCCTTCACAATAGATAATGGTTTACACTGAACTCTGTTAGAGAGCTACATATGGAAATTTATCTGTTATACATTATAAAATACATTATTCACCTGTTGAGTAATAAAAATGCCATCTCCGTTTTCCTTTAACAACATTTCAGATTCAGGTGATTCCCTGGAGCAATTTAGCTGCTATAAGTCAACCTTTCTCCCTCATTGTGACAACTAACCTATGCCACTGCATCTTTTAAATTTAGTTCATTTTGAACAAAAGAAAGTTACACAGTGTACCTTTTAAGTTATTGTAAATGTGACCTAAATTGTCTTCCGCCTGTAAACTGTTAGTGTGTTAAGGACTGTTCCACAGGTGCATGTGCAAAAATTGTTTATGGTTCGTCGAATAAGCATTAAAGTTTATCAATTGGCATTTACACCTTCATCCAACTTTGCGGGGGAACGCAAACATCTTTGCGAGTGAACGCAAAAGATTTGAAAAAAAAAAAAAAGCGCGCTCCCTCAGCTGGACTGAGTGGCAAAAGAACCTGCTGCGTGACTGGATTTAATAGAGGAAACTGCGAAAACGTGTGTAAAACAAACGATTACACTAAAGGTTAGACTCAAAAGTGTTTCTTACAACTTATCAAATAAACCTAATCCATGGATATTGACATGTAGCCAGGAGTCGTGTTTCCTGACATTTATATGTGCCTGATTTGACACTGGGGAAATGCATAAAAGCAAATCTGCCTGTGAATATTTTATATAACTACAATATAGGTAGGTTTAAATCCGCGTAATCACTTATATCATTGTTATAGCGTCATCTTGTCCAGCCCTAAAACATATAGTTTTATAGTATAGTTTTTGTCAGTGTTTATTTTAAAAACACACAATTATGCAGAATATAAGATGGAAAATATTTAATTGATGATTTGTCAACATAATATATAACAATACAATATATATGGAATGATTGGACTTTTTTTCTGTAGCTTTCAGCAGTTTTCAAATATATACCTCTGGAATACCTCATTATGTATTTGTAGCCTACTTAGTCATTTTGATAGTAGGCTAATATAGCTAATATACACTTACAGCCTGTGTTTCCTTCATATAAGGCTTATATAAGACTTTTAATTTTTTGCGGCTCCAGACAGATTTGTTTTTTGTTTTTTTTGGTCCAATATGGCTCTTTGAACATTTTGGGTTGCCGACCCCTGCTTTAGGGGCTCTGTAGAAAACGGTGCTGTGTTTGGTGAGAGAAACAAGATTCCAAGTGTAATCCAGTGAAATAATTCAATAATTTTGTTGATCAGGTGAGCAAACCATCATAGTGCAGTTTCAGAAGCAGAAAACCTCATTACATATTACTTGTGTAGCTGAATGGAGATAAAAGCACATCTGCTTTTACACCTTCATTAGATGAGGCACACACACTACACTGTTTTACAGTCTGTTTCTCTCTGTGTTTGATTCTGTTTCAGCACTGTCAGTACCTGCTGTTACACCTGCTACACGAGAGCATGACTGACTCCTGCACTAATGTAAATCTCATCTTCAGCAGCTTCATCTTTGTCATTATTTAAAGCTCTTATATGTGGTGTACATGTATGTGACGTCTGCACTGCTGGTGTTCAGGTTTCAGGATACAGTACGTATATTTGTGGTCCCATGATGCTGGGCAGAGTGAAGCTGAACCTGGAGAATAACGATTATCAAACAGTGCAAGAGTTTGTCTCCGATATTGAACATATTTTCAACAACTGCTGCACCTCCAACGGAGTGAGTTTTTTTGAAAACTTTATGCAACTTTTTTCCAGTGTTGCAAGAATCTTAACTGTTTACCATCTCATTTTACATACTAAATTCTGCCTTTTTCTCTCCTTCTCTCTTCTCTGTAGGATAATGACTCCAGTAGAATGACCTCTAGGCTGAAGGAAGCATTCAAGAAGGAGTTTGAAACTGTCTTTAAGGTCTTATAACATCATGCTGTGCATTGATTGTCAATGTGTCAAAAAGTTAATATCAGTTTTTCAAATGCCGTGTCATGCTCGAGACGTCGCAAAGGACATGACACGCGACTGCAGCGGTTAAAGACTCGTGTTTACATGCTGCTGTTGAAAAGTTTTGATGGATGAACTTGCGGTTCAGTTAGTCTCTTGTCATGTCAAAAGTGATAATACTTTTCAGTTTTATGGACGTCGCCATCTTTAATATTACGTTGATCACTGTCGTCATGGTTACTAGTAAGAGAATACGGGCTTGACACTCGCTGCACGTTCATACAGACAGTGTTCCAGACAATACTGTAAGTTGCTGTGTGAACGAGACATTTCGAGACTCACACCTGTTAAGTATAAATGCAGTTGTCAATCCCAAAAAATGACTGTGTGAACGTGGCCAAAGAAAAGCAATTGGTAAATAGAGAGAAAAAAAGCATTTGCCAAATTCTTTTTAAAAAAACAATTTAAATGTGCATTTACAATGATTTACTAATGTACTTATTATTGTTTTATTGTTCTATGTTTTAAAAAATTAATTAAATAACCTGTTTCAAATTTGTCTATTTATTTATATATTCTAAAAAGATTTTTAAAATTTACTGTTTTATTGTTTTATTAAACTACATTTAAAAACAGGAATTAAATACACTTTAAATATGTCTATTAATTTGCCCATATAAAAAGTGATTCATAAATATACATTATGTTTGAATTATTAAATTAAGTGATTCTTCGTTTTATTTTTAAGTGGCACTACTCGTCCTCCATAAAGTAGCTATAATATGAAAGAGAATCACAATTATGAGCAGTGGCAAAGTGAAAGTGCCCTTTGCGGTCGCATCGCCCCCGCGTTCCCATTTCTTCCGCCCCCCGGAACACGATTTCTATCGAGGGGTACCCCCCGCCCCCACGCCACTGATTCATGCCGAGTTCACTGCACGCCACCCCGTATTTACCGGAATCTTGAGATGACAACACGTGACGTTATATAGCTGTTCACGTGCTTTGACTGGGAAATAATATGCGTTTCAATGGCATCACTATCAACACTTCCTCCCTCTCGTGCTATCGGAAATTTGATCATTCCCACTTCTGAAGTCGTGGTTACGAGCTCAGCGCGTCCAAGTTTCGAGGGCGTTCATGTGCAGTTTTTACCTAGGAAACCCGTATAATTCCGAGAGCACGTGAAGGCAGTATAGCCTAAAGGCGAGCATACAATGTCCAATATCTGTGCGATTTCAGCAAGGTTACCAACTGGAAAGCCAAAACGCACGATTTATGTGCTCACACTATGCGGTAAGGTAGGTTTTGAAGCATAAACCAGCTCAAATCAGCATATACCAGCTTCAAAACCTACCTTATCAGCATATGCTGTTTTTTTTCAGCAGGGATCCCAGCAAAATCTGTATATAACATTTCTGTTAAAGAAGTGTGAGACATCGTAACTACGAATTTGATACAGAGGTGTCTGATGTCCCTGGTAAAAAAAAAAAAAAAAAAAAAAAAAGTATGTCAAGTATACTTGCAGCCAGACTAATTATCAGTATATTTCACAAGTGTGTTAATGATTAGTTATCTTGAAGTGTGCTATTTTGAAACAGCCAATTTGTGTTAAGTATATTTCAGTTGCAATTAAGTTGTATTAAAGTATATTTAGTGTACTTTTGTGTGCTAAATTGGAATAACTTCAAATAGTAGGCTATAGCTACACTTTGTAGGGACAAATTACATGCTGGATTAGTGATATTAAAGTATACTTTATTTGTGTTGTAAGTATATTTTATTTGTGTTATAAATATACTTTGTGTTACAAGTATACTTTATTTGTGTCATAAGTATACTTTATTTGTGATTCAAGTACATCAAATTAGTCTTCCGAACACACAATATTCCATGAATAGGCTATATTATTTTACAGGTAGTATAGTCTACTATACTCAGTACCTTTGGCTTATTCCAAATACTAAAAATTACACACTTTGTAGTCAATAATAATTTACTTTGTACAATATAGTAGTCTACATTGTGGACTAAACCAAGTGGATCAAAACCTTTCATCAAAGTTGTCCTGAAACCTTCTTCTTAGGACAACTTTGATTAACTTTTTTACTGACCCATACACAAATAAACAGAGCTGGGTAGATTTCTTATGAATTGTAATCAGTTACTGATTACAAATTACATTACAAAATTTGTAATCAGTAATATAATCTCTTAGATTACACATTTTTGATAACGTAATCTGACTTCTTTTGGATTACATTTAGATTACTTTTCTGCTAACCCTTATTTTATGTCACATATATTGTAGGATAATCTTGTACTATTTTGAGTTTGACAGATAGAAAGAAAAAATATATTCTATTCACCAACAACAGATTCTTCTTAAAGTGCAATGTATGGACAGTTAATACTTCAAAATACTATAACTAATGTACCTGTTAGTGTTTACTGATAGTAACACTTAATAAAACAAAATCACATTTTAAGATTTTACTTAAAACATGTTTACTTAAAATTAAGTAAATTTAGAAAACAGCAACATTACAAAAACAAATATACTTGTTGTTGCTGATTTCTGTGCACGATTCCACACCCCTCCCCCTCACCGCCAGAAAAACTCAGAATCTTGAACGTATGTTAGAGGCAGGTTTATTATGAAAAAAATATAAACTTAATCAAAGAATTGTGAACAACTTGCTGCCATTGTGTAAATGTAATCATGTAATCCATAAAAAAGTAACTGTAGTCTGAGTACAAGTATTTTAAAATTTTTGGAATCTGATTACGTAATCCAGATTACATGTAATCCGTTACTACCCAGCTCTGCAAATAAATTACACATTATAATCCATGTTCTGATGAGCTGCTCATTATTACACTTGCGTCTGATGGCCGCTTACACATCAGAGGCAGCTGACTGCAGAAACTTAAAAATGTTAACATAATATACAGTACAAAAGATGTATCGACAGTTTACATTTGTGAGATTGAAAAGAATTTAGAAATTGGAAATAACTGGTAGACTACAACTTTACCTCCAAATAGCAGGACTTTTTCTCTGGTTCTTTCCTGGATTGCGAAGGCCATTTTAGCTGGTTGTCGTCAGCATCAAGGTCAGGCTGTGATGTCACTTGATTGAACTGGTCCAAATTCCCATGATTGAGCAACGTATTTTGCTTTCAATGTTTTATTAAATACATAATGCATTGCGACGTTGTACTTCACCTGCAAGCCTCCTGTGAGTGAGCAAGGGGGATTCAGACGAGTACCATGAAGTCTGCAGCTCTGGTTGGCTGAAGGCAGTAAGCAACAAAATTTGATACACTACACACTTCACTACAATACACTACAACTTCAGGATATTAAACATTTTTTTTTTTAAATATACTTTCAGTGCATTGTTACAATGACTATTTTGAGCATACATTTTAAAATACACCTAAAATATATTTTAAAGTAATGTTCAAATAAGTACACTTTTTAAAAAAGTATTTATTTAGAGAATCTAGCCTACACAATTATTTAAAATTTACATTTATTTTAAATGTTAAAAGTTGTATTGTGAAAATAGGTAAAAGCATAATATCGTGACATAGACATTCAGGATAGAAAGGCTCAACAACCAACAAAACCAGGTAAGTTCATAAATTCATAGGGTATGTCAGGTTTTTATGATTAGCAAACTTAGTTGGACAATTTCATTCAAAGACCTGATAACTAACGTTATAACTTGTATAACTAGTCAACTACTACCGTTTTACGCAATGTTATATTAATATGCAAATGAAACACAAACAAACAGGTCCAATTCTGAAATGGCAGTTTATAACTGAGTCAACATTTACGTTAATTACAATGATTGATTAACGTTACAATCTTCTACAGGTGTTATTCCTGCATAACGTTACCTCCAATACCGTTTAAACGATATAATATTCTTTGTAGGGTTCATCAAAGGTGATAAATAATTCGGCAGAACAGATACCTGTAGGCTACCTGCAGAGATCTGCATCCACCTCCTTTCTCAGCATAAATTGACTATTAAATCCCGTGAGGTGCATGCAGAACTCGGCAAAACACCTGTTAGCGGTTTTGCCCCCTGGCCTGCATTCGCGTGCATCCAGTATTGTTGTATACAAGAAAGTCGTCTATAAAGTATACTTTTTTAACCAGGAGTATTGTATTATTCTGCATGCTGTTGTAAAGTTGCTAAAAAAGTACTTTGTCACACTGTAGATCTGTGAATTAATAGGAGTCAGCGGCCAATTAGACTTTCTTGCTACTTTTTCTTCGCCGTAAGAAGACAGAGATTTCGTGCATTGAACAACCGCACGCATTTCTCACTCAGCTGCGCGACCACGATCTGATGCCGGAGAAACTCTTTGAGGCAGGAACACGCCCACCCTTCATACACCCATGCATCTCTTTAGTCATTCATGTTATTGCTAGAACTAGCAAAACGCTTCAGTATCATGGTTTTTTGAACATGATCATTTTTGATCATGTATCGTATGGCAATTGCATGCTTATTGGACATGGCACAATAATAGTACTGTTTTTGGACATTCAGCCATAATACCATGTTTTAAAGGCATGTACTATGGCAGTACTGTTTTGGTCATTGTTCTGCAATAATACTGTTTTTGCACATCTAAAATGGCATGAACACTATGTACATACATAGCCTCTGTACAGTAGGCCTACCATAACAAATATTTGGGGTTGGTAATTTTTTTGTTTTGTTTTGTTTGTTTGTTTTTTAAGAAATTAATATTTTAATTAAGCAGAGAGCCATTAAATTGATAAAGAAAGTGACAGTAAAAACATTTGTTACATTTTTTAATTTCAGATGAAATAAGAAATCCATATGTCAGATTCCATAAAAATAGCTATCTTCAATGCTGATAGCTAATAAATAAGTATAATGATAAATGTTTCTTAAGCATCAAAACAGCATTTTATAATTATTTCTGAAGGATCATGTGACATGTGATCATGAGACTGGAGTAATGATGCTGAAAATTCAGCTTTACCATCACAGGAATAAATTACATTTAAAGGTGCCCCAGAATTAAATATTGAATTTATCTTGGCATAGTTGAATAACAAAAGTCCAGTACATGGAAATGACATACAGTGAGTCTCAAACTCCATTGTTTCCTCCTTCTTATATAAATTTCATTTGTTTAAAAGTCCTCCGAAGAACAGGCGAATCTCAACATAACACCGACTGTTATGTAACAGCAAGAACAACAGCGAAAAATGGCAGATGGAGCAATAATAACTGACATGATCCATGATATCATGATATTTTTAGTGATATTTGTAAATTGTCTTTCTAAATGTTTCGTTAGCATGTTGCTAATGTACTGTTAAATGTGGTTAAAGTTACCATCGTTTCTTACTGTATTCACGGAGATTTAAAGGGGCCACAACCTATATATCGGTGCATAGTTAATGATGCCCAAAAATAGGCAGTTAAAAAATGAATTAAAAAAAAATCTATGGGGTATTTTGGGCTGAAACTTCACAGACACATTCAGGGGACACCTTAGACTTATATTACATCTTTTTAAAAAAAAGTTCAGGGGCACCTTTAACATCCAGTATTATAGAAAACTTATTTTAAATTGATTTCAGAACGTTACTGTTTTTACTGTATTTTTGTTCAAATAAATGCAGCCTTGGTGAGCATAAGAGACTTCTTTCAAAAAATTAAAATAATAAAAAAAATCTTACTGGCCCCAAACTTTTGAACTGTAATGAATATCATCACTTTAACATCACTTTACAGTGGTACATCCACTGTAATTTTTTAAAAGCTGTTGTGTAAAAGCACAGTGATGTCTGACCATACTTATATTTTCCTTAATGTTTTGCTAGGCCCTGCTTACACCTGGCATTAAGATGCGTTTTGGTCGATCAGATCACAAGTGGACGAGATGAACTTAAACGTCTACTCCTGGTGTTTTAATCCGTCTCTTCTGTCCACGCAATCACTTCTGTTCTAATTTCTTTGATTGCATAGATGTTGTGTACATTTTTGGCACTTTTTATTTAGAAAACAAAAGGGTCTATCTACACAGTCAAATGGAATGCAAAAAATTTTGAAGCTCAATATCTCAAAACTACTCAGAATGCAGAACCTTATAATTCCAAGGGGAAGATTTGTACAGTAAAAAGTCCCCCGCAAATGACCTACTATATTTTGCAGAACACAGAGGACCTGTGATAATATTAGTCCTGTGCGAATCAGCATCTTTGTGATTTGATGGGGTTTCAAGGTTTTTTGTTTCCTGTGTGCCTTTCAGGAGAAGCATCTTCAGTCTCCACCGATTGAGAATAGAAAGAGGATATGTGCCCCAAATAAAGAGATGACAGATCTGTCAGTTTTCCAGGCTCCCTCTTTACCAGTCACCTGTGTTTCACTTACTGGGACTCTATACAAAGACAGGTTTGCATCAGGTACGTTACTGCACTGATATGTGTACTGCAGCAGTCTGTGCAGATATCAGTATGCAGTTTGTTTTGTCTGTATCAAAGGTTTGAGTGGGAAGTGTTTATGTTTACTTCATGTTGCAGGGAGTCGTGGGAAGTGTATAAGGACCGAGGAAAGCTGGTTCACTCCGGCGGAATTTGTGAATCAGGAACAAACTCTCACTGAAGGACACTGGAAAAAAGATATACTGTGCCATGGAAAAACTCTCAACTTTTTACTCAAGGTATCAAACTGGATAGAACATTGAATGATACAAAAGAGAAAAATCATGATTATTTATGTATTTATTTGTTTGTTTTTAGAAAAAGATCCTACGCATCCATCCTCTTCTGTGTGAATGTTTTAAATGCAGTTATCAACTAGAAGACCTGGTAAGAAACATCTCCAAAACTGACATGTCTGTACATAATCAGTCAGCATAAAAATAATTAATGCATTAATTATTTTTATGACACATTACAAAAGGTATTTCCAGAAGCATTACAAATGCTGAGAATTTGGGAAATAATTATTAATTGCCATAATAATGTAAAATAAACAAACAAACAAACAAAAACTAACATTAGCTTATTTTTCTTTATCCAAAATAATCTTTTTTATTTCAATTTTGTGCGAATTTCAGCGAAATGCCTTTGAGCTTATTTCTGATAATGTTAACATGTTATATCATGTTGTGTCGTCCTATAACTAGATGGCACAGACAAATGACGATGTTTGTTACGTGTGTCACTCTGGGGGAGATCTCGTGTGTTGTGACGAATGTCCACGAGCTTTTCATTCACACTGTCATCTACCAGCTGTGGACGAAGACTCACCTGGGTGAGAGAAAGAGAGAGAAACAACAAATAAAATCATTAAATCAGCAAGTATGTGTGTTGTACATTCATCCTTCTGTGTATATGTGTGTGTGTGTTTGTTTATAGGGAATGGATTTGTACCTTTTGCGTGTTAAGAACCAGTCAGCAATGGCGTGACTCCAGTAGCATGACTGAACAAGAAGCTTTCAACGCTCCAGTGTCGCAATACAGATCGGTAAACAAACTCACAAACTGGCACCTTAATATAGAAAATAACCACAAATATTTAAACTGCTCACTAGGTTTAGAAACACAACAATTATTTATGGGCCTAATTTTGTGTGCGTGTGTGTTTGTCATCTTTAGCACTGCCACTATCTCCTGTTATGTGTGTACAAGGAGGACACTCAGAGGGTGTTTTTTTTAGAGGATCCACGCAAAACAGTGAGAGTGTCTCTTTCTGCCAACCTGCACTCTTTAACATACACTTCAACATTTATTTTCTTTTCTTCTCATGCCATAAATTAATTTAATCTAATCATAATTTGATTATAAATATAATAACAGGGAATTCAGGTTGGTGAAATTTACATTTAAAATGAAAAAATGAATAAATAAAAGTTTAACCAGATTTTTTTTTTATTTCCAGGTGTCCAGATACTCTCAGTTCTTTTCTCAGCCAATGTGGCTGGACAGAATAAAGCTAAAGTTGGAAAGTGACGAGTATCAGACGGTTGGAGCGTTTGTCTCTGACTTTCAGCTCATTTTCAGCAATTGCAGCACATTCAACAAGGTAAGATTCACTGAAACACAAGACATAATTATTAAAGTGCAAAAAAAAATCATTGTCATACATGGACCAATATCTTTGACATTATTGATAATTTTTTGTTTTATTAACATGATATTGTGATGATTGACATGACAAGAAGATGCTTGTTTTTTGTTTTGTGTTTTGACATTTGTTTTATATTTTGTTCTCTTTTGCTCCCTAAAGGACAATAAGTTTGGAAAAATGCGTGCCAGTCTGAAGGAAATGTTTGAGAAGGAGTTCCAGAAAATCTTCACGATCCAATAACAGCCAAATATCACAATAATTGAACCGTTCATTGCAGTAAAACATTTAAAATGTGGGGAAAATCACATTATGAAATAACTCTTTTTCTCCAAAAAACATTGTCTAAAATTATTGGCACCATTATATATACATATATATATATATATATATATATATATATATATATATATATATATATATATATATATATATATATATATATATATATATATACATATATATATAAAAAAAAGTCAATCTTTTTTTTTTGCCAAGATAACAGCTCTGAGTCTTCACCTTTAATGCCTGATGAGTTTGGAGAACACCTGACGAGAGATCAGAGATCATTCCTTCATGCAGAATCTCTCCAGATCCCTCAGATTCCAGCTCCATGTTGGTGCTTCTTCTCTTCAGTTCACTCCACTCATTTTCTTTAGGGTTCAGGTCAGAGGACTGGAACGGCCATAGCAGAAGCTTAATTTTGTGCTCAGTGACACATCTTTGTGTTGGTTTTGATGTTTGTTTTAGATCATTGTTCTGATGGAAGATCCAACCACAACCCATTATAATATTTCTAGCAGAGTTTTGATTTTTTATCTGTTGGTATTTGATAGAATCCATGATGCCATGTATCTGAACAAGATGTCCAGGACCTTCACCTTTGTTTGTTTTTTTAGGCTTTCTGACCCTAAGACTCGAATAATTTCTTTAATTCTCCAGCTGTGATCCTTGGAGAGTCTTTGGCCACTCAAACTTTCCTCCTCGCCATACATTAAGACAATATAGACACACGTCCTCTTCCAGGCAGATTTGTAACATCTTTAGTTGATTGGAACTTCTGAATTATTGCCCTGGAAATGAGGTTTTTCAATGCTTTGTTATTTTCTTACAGCCACTTTCTATAATTGTGGCCAATGTGTTTTGGAGAAAAACATTTATTTCATAATGTAATTCCCCCCCCCCCCCCCCCCCCAAACTTGCTCCTTGCTTGTATGCTCTCTCTCTCTCCAAAAGATCTTCCACCCAAGAGCTCTAAAGGCCCCCTTTTTATATACTTTTATATACTATTGACGCACATTATCTCTACATTTACTCATGTTGCTTCTACTGGTGTTAACATATTTCCCACATGCATTTAATTGTTACATTACTTGCGTCAATTGTTTTATTTACTTGTGTCAGTCTTTTTCATGTTTGCATCAATGTCATTAGCAATAAACACATTTTATTGTGCATTTTATCATATTTCTACCTTGGTATACATTTAATTCCTAACCGTCTTCCTTTTTTGGCAGTTACACATACTGTAACAATGCTTCTGTCACCCAGAACCCATGTTTACCCACATACCTAATGCAACCTACCTCATCTTTACAGGATGTGGTAAACATTTGAGTGCACTGTGTGTGTGTGTGTGTGTGTGTGTGTGTGTGTGCGCGCGTTTATGTTATATCTAATTGTTTGGAAGAGAACACTCCATTTCCCTTGACAACCTAAAATATTTACTTGGAGTCTCCTGAGATTTTAAGATTTTATTTTTCAATAGTTTAACATATTTGCATGTTCACAGTTCTCTGATGTTGGATAATGGCCACATTGACATGCAGGTAAACAAATAAAATATTAATAATTTTAGATGTTCAATCATTTTATTTTCAAAAAATTTATTAATTTTAACTTTACGTTTTTATGATTTAATTGTTATTTTTTAATCATCTTACAACAATGGCATTCTGATGTAGAACCCGGAAGTGCTGCAGTTTCTCTACAACATAAAACAGCGTAGGAGACTGACATGGATGAAAAGAAATTGTTAAATAAATTATTTTTGTTTTGTTTTTGCTCACAAAAAAGTATTCTCATCACTTTATAACATGTCTTTACTACCTTTCTGGACCTTAAAAGGTGCAATGACATTGCTGCCTATGTGTGAATCAAATTCCATAGCAATGAGGTGTGTACCGTGTACGCATTCTGGCGTAGTTTAAACATGGTGCCTGTAGTGCAACAGTTGTTATACAAATGGAAGTAAACCACTAAAAACGTGGTTTTATTACATCAACACTTTTATTTTCTTACTTTTCGTAAGGGCAGCTTTACAAATAAAAGGGACACATACAAAGATCTTGTTCACATACCTCAGTTGGATGTGGAAAAACTATAGGCACAGCTGATGGTTTAAGTTGTACGTGATCCTTGGTATGTAAAATCATTGAAAAATTATCGCTACATACCCTCAACAACTTAAGTACATTAATGGGTGTGTTGATATGCAGCTGAAGAGCAATCAACCATAACTTCAGGCGAGCAGACTCAGAAGTTGGAAATTTGTGGAAAGTCACCACTCCCGAATGAGTTCATAGATGGTGTTACCGTTTCAAAGCATTATATGACTGACAGACCACAACAATTGGATTTAAAAATCATCATTTGTGTTCTACTGAAGAAACAAAGCCCTGGGGGTAAGCAGATAACAATCAAATTTTCATTTTTGGGTGAACTATCCCTTTAAAATTGTTTCATTGGAGTTTCAGTGTGTGCCCTTTAAATGCAAATGAACTGCTGCGCTGATTCTCTGGTGACAGGATTCAGTCAGGACACACAATGTCAGAAACTGCGAATACATGCTGCATGGAGATAAAATAGGTATAGTTTAGTTTAATTACAGTAATAACGTATATTGTCTTCATCCAAATGATGGCCAAAACTTTACAGATGAGTTTTATCATGTTTATTGTACTTCACACAAAATAAGAAGCGTCCATTTTCACTCTAGAAAATCACTGTAAGAGCTTAATAAAACACAGTGCAAGTGTGCATTAAAATATTATCCATAAACTCTCCCTCCCTTGCATTATCATCAACATACACAGCGAATTACACAGAAAAACTTGTTACAACTAACATTAAACAAATATATAAAGACCTTATGCCTTTTTGGGTGGTGCTTAATAAACTGGTACACTTTATATCCGTAAAACAACTGATGAAAGTGTTCTAGCCTTCATTACTGCCATATCCAGTATCACTCTGGAGCCTGTAATTACAGCTTAAGCTGGAGCACAATCAGTTTGTACTTATATATCCTCGAATAGCACATTTTTAGCACAACCTCTGTTTTGCATCGTCCCTTTGTTTTGACTTTCACTCAAAAAGCAGTCCGGTGTGAAATGATTCACGCAGACATAAACGAATTTCGGTAGAGTTGAGAGAGCATTTTCTTGTAAAACAAAATTAATTCACCTCATCTTCTGTGGCTCAGATTTAGGGAGTAAATGGAGTACTACAGTACACCTCATAGTACACCTAAGAGATATTCTCGTTAGTACAGTAATGGCAGACTGTACAACTCACTGTGAACTCGCTCAGGGCGGTTCTATGTTAAAACTTCGGTGTCTGTAAACATTTGTGGGCGGGGCCTGTGGCTTTTGTGATGTCACTCTGCCAGGGATCTGAAAACGTCTTGTTCTGAGACACTTGATTTATGGGGATTAAAAAAAAAGGAGTGGGTGGATTTTTATCACTATAGGGTGGTTGTGTACACACACTGCCAACACACATTTATGTCCAAACACCATGCAAAAGTGAATTTTGCATAATAGGTCCCCCTTTTTTTTTTTAAAGATTTACTAATGTTACAATAATAATGTTAATCATTTGCACAATTTAAAAATGTATTCCTATAGGGGAGAGTGGGGTAAGATAAGCCTTTTTTTTTTTTTTTACTTATGTGGTCCTCAAGATAAGGGAAAATGAGGCAGAAGAACAATAAATATGTATTTTAATTTCAGGATGTTTTGTATAATTTTAAATGATCAGAATACATATGACAAAGGGTTCTAAAAATATGACTTCTTATAAGAAGTGTTCCTGTGGCTCAATTTACCCCATGTTAGGGGTAAGTTGAGCCGAGTCAGTAGGTGGGTGTAAACTGACCGTCTAACTGAATCTGAATCAAACCAAAGTGAAATTTTAAAGATAATGTACCTATTTTAAAAACTAATTTAATGATCAAATTTCCTTTTATGGATATTCTTTGTAAATTCTTTTTTAAAGCTAAATTAAACAACATAAAACCAACCAAATGAAGTTGAAATTTCAGTATCTAATTGTTTGCATTTCTTTGATGTTGAACATCAATAACCTTCCCATAAACAGACTAAACAGAGTTTAGTTGAGTAAAATTAAATAAAAACTAAGTAAGAATGAATAAATGTCACTGAAACTAATAAACATTTTAGTCAAAAGGTTCTTGACATGGTAGTTATTCTGCGACGTTGACCATGTCAGGCCATTATGGTCTACAGGTGGAAAGATATATTTGATTAAACATCATCTGGTTCGTATCAGAGAAGGATTTGGTGTACTTGTAAAATATTCCTATCAAATAAACTCTTAAATAAAGATAAACTAAACCAGTTGTGTAATATTACATTGAAATGACACCAGTTTATACTTCAGATTTAACTTAAATTCATTGCCTTATGAAGGGGTAAGTCAAAATGCTGGCTCAGTTTACCCCACAGCATTTGGCTCACTTTGCCCCATAGCTGCCATTTTAGGAAAAGCTAGCTAGCTTACCAATTCAGAATAATATTTAGCTAAATGACTTGCATGGTTTTATAAGTTGTTAAATCACCAATATGCATAAATATATTTAGACCTGTACAAATTTGCTTTGATGAAACAACATTACATCTACATTACATTACATACATCACATCTGTTATGTTAAAATTTCACTTTGACAGTTTTTAAAGTAAATAAGCAACATCCACTCCTCCCATGTGCTGCTTCTTTTCACAGTCTGGCACAAATGATGGGTGGTTCTAAAATATATGGTCACATGACAATAAAATGATATGATTGAGATACAGGGGTGGGTCAACTTACCTACTGGCTCATCTTACCCCACTCTCCCCTATGTTGAGACATGTTCAATCAAAAAGAATGCATCACATTAGGACAGACGAAAGTGTTACATCCTTTTGTAAATGTTTTCGATTTTTATTTTCACTCGGATGCAAACCAGCTTTCCAGGAAGTGAACCAAGAATCTGCGTTCAGTGTCGTTTCTCTGAGTGTATGAGGGGAAGTATTACAACACAGACAACTCAACATGGTGGAACCCGTCCACTGCCCGCTGTTCAAATAATGCAGATGATAAAACAGCCTCCTTCATAAAATGACTCATTCTGAGCGTTCCAGGGGTGCGTTTCCCAAAGCGAACTATGGTCGCAAGTTCCGTCGTTACCAATAGAGTTCAATGGGACTTACGACCATGGTTCACCAACGATGCTTTCGGGAAACTCACCCCAGACTGGCTGAGTGATAACCAGTGATGGGAATAACGACGTTATAAATAACGCGTGTTACTAACGCAGTTACTTTTTTCAGTAACGAGTAATCAAACGAATTACTTTTTCTCCCGTTACAACGCCGTTAGCGTTACTGACAAAAAAAAAAAAAAAAAAAAATGCCGCGTTAGTTGAGCTCACCGAAGCGGTTTTCATCCGAGTAAGCTCTCTCTCAGTCATAGGACCTGCAAAGATTTTTTCTCTGGTGTGTGCTGCGGTTAGTCATACACAAATATAATTTTAAACTGATAATAATGTATGATGCGCTGTGTGTGTCTGTCAGAGCATGCGCGCGAAGCGCGAGCTCAAACCCGAATAGGCCTACCCTTTTTGATGCTTGATCGAAAATATGTGAAATGAGTTTTTTTCTAGTCGACTAGTTGTTCATTTAAGCTATTAGTTGACTAATCACATTTATATTCATTTAATTTCTTAAATACTGGAGAGAATAAACCATAAGGAGCGTTTACATAATATAGGCTATAGGCCTATAGCACTCAAGGGCACGCAGCATATTTCCATAAAGAACCGGCAAAAGTAATGATTATGAGTGTGAAAATAACAGCAAGGAGACATTTTAATTTTTTATTAATAAAGTAATGTTTTCTGAATCAGTGTCATCTGCTCATATGGACGCGCCTAGAGAGATAACGCACATTTCATTCGGATTAGGCTACATAATCAGAGTAGCCTCTTTCTTTTCGTGTTTAATTACTTCATTTTCGTTAAAGTAGATATTTCAAGCATTCTATAGATATAATTCTCATGTCTGTGAGGCAAGCAGCCTCTGAGTTTCGGTTCATTTAGCCTGTAAGACGCGCTCCAGTTCACGCGCCAGTGATCGCGCCCGCGCCTCCATGTCATTATTTTATTGTCTGCTATATTTGCTTGTTATATATTAAATCCAAGCAATTGGTTGATGAAACATTGATTAAAATTAAGATACAATTTTTACAAAACGAAATTCACTTTAAAGAGAGGCTTTCTATAAAACAAAACTTAATGAAGTGTTTGAAATCATGTCTGACCCAGTCCATGTCTCCCGATATATTTGCGCATCTTATGATGCATCTTACTCACGCTGTTCACTTTTCTTAATTGAATAAATGGATTCAAAACATAACATAGGACTATTTAAACATAAATATGAAACTACGTTCTTTCCAAACACAGTAGGCTACAGAGAAATTTCATGTCGTGAGCAAGAGCGGATCAAGAATAATTTATTCTTACACTTATATGTAATATTGGGGGCATTCAATTTATTTGGCATATTTTTATTTTTATTATTATTTTTTTTTTAAGTAACGCCATAGTAATTAGTACTTTCCCTAGTAATTAGTTACTTTTATAATGATGTAACTCAGTTACTAACTCCGTTACTATTTGTGAGAAGTAACTATAACTAATTACTTTTTTAAAGTAACATGCCCAACACTGGTGATAACAGAATTAGAAATAAAGGACAGCAAGGCATAAAAAGAAGAGGATGAAGAAACAAATCTGTAAGAAGAGACAAGAGACGGAGTTGTCCTCCCTCTGCAAACCCAAGAAGAAGAAACAAGCCACGAGACAAAACTGCCCCAGTGAGTCAAAAGTATTTTTACTAACAAAATGACAGAACAGTGATGAATGTGAAGTAATGAACACGTATGTTCTTTAAAATATGATGAGGTGCACATTTAAATCTTCTAATACATTTTTTTTTCACTGAACTGATTTAATTGTACTTGTTTCAGAGTCTTCTGCAGGACACAAAAAATACATCTCAACCTTCTGTTACATGTGGTCATAATTTCAATAGTGGCTGAATAAACCGTTTTTCTGACCTTAGAACAGAAGTGCATCTTCAGTGAAGGCCAGTGGTTCAAGCCCACTGAGTTTGAGAGGTTTGGGATGAAGGACAGGAACAAAAAGAGGAGAACCAGCATCCTTTCACTCCAGAAACTCATAGAGGTGCATAAGACCATTTCAATAATTAGTTTATTAGTTATAATTAGTTATTTATATGGTTGACTGTACATATTAAGCTGGGATTAAAGAACAAATTTCAATGTAAGAAAAATACACATGAAATGTACAATGTACAAGTACAATGGTAAGTGATCAGGTGGGAATTAGGAAGGCTGAACTACTGAAAGGTGTGGTTTAGGCAAAGCAAGTAAAAGGAAAGGAGAATTGTCCATGTTTGTGGGTACATACTTGACATTTTTTTTCTTTTTTTGTGTCACTGTGTGCTTGAGGCAAATATAATAGGTCAGTGTGCTCTCGTGAATTTAAAGAGAATATATTTTAATATCATTTATCTATCATTCTGTTTTGGCCTATAAACCTTCATACTTTTCAAAACTTAATTGGTCTTGAAAACCATTGCTTTTCTAGTTAAAATGAGTTATGAATTTCTTTGAAGTCCTGTTTATTTTAATTTTATTTTCTTACATTTAACATTCATAATATGAATTCAAATTTAACTCAATTTAAATTCATGAATTAACTTGTAATTTAAAAGGAATTTTCAATTCAGTTCTGAATTATCCAGTTTTTGTCTTCACCTTAAGTTCACTTTTTTTTATTGTTGTTCTCATAAGTAAATGATCAAGTGCAACTGAAACTTATTATTCATTAGGAATGCAGATCTAGCCTACTGAAAGGTGTGGTTAGAAGGAACTTGAAAAGGAAAAGAGATTAGACGGCGTCATACGTCACTATCTGTGAGAAAGAGAGAGGAAACAAAAACAGCAAGTCATGGACACACCAAGGTGAGCACATAAATTGAATTATTACTAATTCCAATTTTAATGCTGTATTTATTGATTGGTTTTCTTTTTAAACTTTCACTCAAATACCAAAACAGCAGTTGAGGAAGCCACTTTCAGTTTTGTTTTAGTGTCAGAGAAGCTATTCATTAGATCTCAGTTTCACAATGTTTAATGTGAATCTATTTTTATTTATTTTTTTCTATATGATTTGGTCAACTTTTCTGCAAACAATATAGCAAGGATTATTAATTCCAGTTCATAAAGCTGAAATAAGAGAATATAATGATGTCTGTCATAAAATAACTCTTTACTATCACAGAATGAATATTTTTTAGCTTTACATGGTTCTGCAGCCAGGTCATTTCTGTACTGCAAAAGGACATTTTTAACCCTATAAAAGGGGTGACGTGACGTGGGTGATACAAACATTTGAGAGGTTATGGGGAGAGTCAGGGAAAGTTTGGGGCTCATTTCTTGGTTTCATGTTGATAGGGTGTTTTAGATAAATTGACTTTGTTCATAATTTTTTTGTTTAGCCCATGGGCAGCTTTTAAAAACAGCATGACCACCTGTAGTGGGAAATCTATTAACTTTCTGATAAAAGTTGATACATTTCACATATTTACAATATTTGGAGGGGACTTACATGTTTAAAAAGTTGTCGTTGAGTGTTAGCTTATTATGTTTATTTTGAAATTTTATGAATTTAATTTTTACATTTTTCATAATTAGTCTGTAAATGTTTGTATCACCCATGTCACATTGCCCGTTTAGGGGTATAAATCCATTGAAAACAGAATGCATGTTTGGCAAAGCATGTTATAACATTATAGCCAGATTTTTTAAACATTTATTCTCTCATAACTAAAACTAAACATTCTTTGTAACAAACACAAATTTCTAGGGCCTATAAATATACAATATGATCAAAACTTTGCTGAAAAACCTGTTGTACACAATCTACTATAAATATACAATATGACCAAAACTTTGCTGAAAAACCTGTTGTACACAATCTACTTCATTCCATATGTCCTCTGATTGATAGTTCATACTTTTCTTATCAAGTATCAAGTCCTTTTTGCTCAGAAATCTTTAATGATTTTTATAATTATTATATTATTATACTTTACTTGATTATTCATACACCATTTTTTTAATGTTAAAATTCTTTTGACATTTTCATTAAGGATTAAGGAGTTCTAAGCAAAAAAGACTTTACTTAATAATATATATATATATATATATATATATATATAAAAAAATGAACTATTAATCAGAGGACAAAAGGCATGAAGTAGATTGCTGAAAAACCTGTTGTACACAAAGTTTTGGTCATATTGTATATTTATAGGCCCTAGAAATTTGCGTATTAAATATTATACAGCACTATATAATATATTCATAAATAGGCATACTTATACTTATTGTTCAACAGAATTTTAGAAAGAATGTTGAGTTTAAGTTATGAGAGAATACGTGTTTTAAAAAATCTGGCTAAAATGTTGTAACATGCATTGCCAACCATGCATTCTGTTTTCAGTGGATTTATACCCCTAAACAGGCAACGTGACACGGGTGATACAAACATTTAAAATCAAAAATAAAAGTCATGTTTTTTAAAAAAAATCATGGAATTGTATTATTTGTGTCCTAAGAAGATGGAAAACAGATGTCTCTTTATGGTCTTTTACCCATTATAGTGTAAGGGTTTTTACCCATTTTAGGGTTAACCCTTTATAGCAGTGGTCGCCAACCCGTCGATCGCGATCGACCGGTCGATCTTTATCACTGTTCCTGTAGCTCGCGAAAATAACAGAAATATCTCCAGTCTTTGTACTGTATTTTTGTATTTATTTTATTTTTGGGAGCTACTGGGACAGACAGATAAAGGTAAATAGCCCACATCATTTCTGAGTCTGTAAACGGCCGTTAACAAGAGGCTAGAGACGCTTAAGACGGACGCAAAGAGGAGAAAAGTCTGTAACAGGCAGATCAGCTCACTGTTCACGATGCTCGAAATATAGGAAGAAAATATAAATATTGAATTTGGGTGAGGGCTTATATGAATGCATCTTTAAAAGGAGATCAGTCTTCAGAAAGATTTCTCTTACCTTAGAATAAAGTACGTTAGCTAATTATTAGCGCATTTCAGTATTGTTTACAGCGGTAACCAAGGAAACACTGTATTACTGCTGCTCCATAAGCGCCACCTGCTGTTGAATTTACGTTTTTGTTTCATGCTTTTTTGTGTATGTAGCATAATTGTAAATTACAATTTCACAAAGATAAAGTCAGACTGTTCTGTTTCTGCTTTAAATCCAGAAATTAAATCTAATTAAAACAAAAAAATAACTGCTCATGCAACGTGCGTAGTATCTTTGTTTGGATTGTGATCAAAAAGCAGCGATTCCCAATTTGAAATGGCTATGTATTTTTGTTTATTATAATAATATTAATAATGAGTATCTGCAACCAGTATCAGAATCTGCCAATTTGCTTGTAAAAATAAATAAATAAATAAATCAGAATCTACATTGGCCACGAAAAAAAAAATACTAAATACAATCTGGGCTGTCTTTTTCTATCAAGTAGATCTTGTCTTTCAAAAAGGTCGAGGTCAGTGATCTTGGGCTTAAAAAGGTTGGTGACCACTGCTTTATAGGGTTAATGAAATAGTGTTATTCGCACTGTAACTGATTTAAACACAATAAATGTAATCTTGCTGTAAAATTGCATAAAATTATTAAAAGCAATAAAACTATTTTAATAACACTAAATTGCAGTGAATACCACAATTAGAATTCTGGATTTTCCCTTAATTATTTAATTCTTTGATTTCATAATACAAATTTCCTCCATTCGTAGTCATGTTCCTGTTATATCTCTCGGTCAGGTTACTAACAGCCTAATGTACCTATAAATTAAGACAATTAATTGTATTCTTGCAAAGACTATGGTCATGATTGTAACCTCTATGAGAATTTTATAATTGGTTTTCTTTTTAAACTTTCACTCAAATACCAAAACAGCAGTTGAGGAAGCCACTTTCAGTTTTGTTTTAGTGTCAGAGTACCTATTCATTAGATCTCAGTTCTATGAGAAATGTATAATTAATGTTAAGCATATTTCAGAGAACCACAGGGCATGGAAGAAGAGTCGGTCACAGACACTGAGTCTGAATCAGAATCAGCAGTTACATTGAGCAGCACAGGATCTGAGAGTCTGAGTGAGAACGACACAGAAAAAAGAGGTCCGTCCTCTCTCTGTACACCTAGCAAGAAGCGACGAGCCAAAGGTAGCCAAAGACCTCAAGTGAGCTTTCCAAATGTATTTGAACACTAACATTACAAAACAATTAGATAAATTAAGATGATGTTCATTACAAAGATTAGAGTTGTACATGTAACTGCTCTGTCTGTAATATTTTTGATCTGATGCTCCTGTCCATTGTTTCAGAATCCAGCCAGTATTTGAGTCAAAACCAATCTGAACTTGTTGTCACGTGTGGGGATAAAAAAGGTGTCCTGTATTTGGAGAAATTTAATGACAGTAGAGGTGCAGGTTTGATATATCTGTGAAGTCCTTTGTTGAAGAATGTCTTAAAAACATTGGCAGTGGTTAAATAAACGATCAACTTTTCTGTCTTTAGTTGAGAAATGCATCTTCAGTGAAGGCCAGTGGTTCAAGCCAACTGAATTTGAGAGGTTTGGAGGAAAAGAGAGGAACAAAAAGTGGAAGATTAGCATCTGTTGCGGTGGTATTTCACTCCAGAAACTCATAGAGGTGATCAGAGCAGTTTCGACTAATGCACACTCAAGTGCAATTATATTTAGTATTCACTTATCGTTTTACAGAGCCTGATTTTATGATTGAATTGTTAGTAAATCCACATTTGTATGTGCATTCCAGTGAAATGTATAACAGTCAGTTCCCTGAAATAAAGTGAACAGAAATAAAATAAGTTGATACCTAAATAGTAATATATCGATCTGAGCAGGTCTTCTGTCTTTGTCTTTTCTTTCCATTAATAGAATGGACGTCTTTCATCCATTAAGAAAAGGAGGGTTCAGAATGAGCAGGTTTGGCTGTTTTTGCACTCAATAGTACAAAAATAACCCGAAACATAACTGGGATATAGGTTAATAACAGACATTAGATCTTTTTCTCCTTTTTTCAATCAGCATTTATCTGCTGCTCAGGAAAATTCTCCTGGATCCTCACCCGTTTCTGGCCGGCTCAGAAGAAGACAGGTTGGTCCTGATTGAGATTCACATATAGCTCAAAAACCATTTATAAACAGAATCTCAGCTAAACATGGTTGAAATATCTTTCCACATGTTTCACAGTACTGATGTACCTGCATTTTTTAGTTTTCACAGTGTAGAAGACAGCTGCTCTTCTCCAGCTCAGGTCAGTATGACCCTTAACCAGACAATATGCTTATCAATGTAAATAGTATAGAGTATTTTTCTGTTTCCTTTTGGGTCATTCCGTGTCAAATCAACCAGAGGTCCTCGGCTCAAATTTTTGATTTTGTTAATACTTTCTGTAGAAAGTGAAACATTAATAGTGATGAAAGCCAAAATATTATGCATCACATATATATATATATATTTACTGAGTAATGCACTATTTTATAGAGGGGGGTCAAAATGACAATTTTCACCTGAGATTTGGAGCCGATTTACAGGATTGTAAAAATTACTTTAGAAAGATCATTTTAAATTTTACACAGAGATTGGTAGGTCTATTAGTAAAAGCTGTTGACTTTAGCAATCTTTGTTTCATTATATGCCAACAGTGACAGTTCAAAAATGGGGAAAAAGCGCTTTGTTTTGTTTTTTTGCATCAAGTTTGCATGCCTGTCACTCAAGTAGTATTAAAGATATCTTAATATCCTTTTAGATTCTGGTTCTTAAACTTTCCTTTTGGTATCTTCATTTTAATGGCCCTTGATGGTTCAATCCCAGAGAAATGGAGATCGTAATTCAGATCCATTAGTAAATTGTACACATTTTCAGTGGTCAAAAAACAATTGTGGGTCAATTTGCATACAGCTGATACTTTTTTAATTTAAAGAGGAATATCTAAAGAAAAAACAATGTTGAAACTAGAAATGTATCTAGTGTTTTTTGATCAACACAATTGAATAGAACATACCAGTAGCGGGGAGTCAGACTTGATAGGATCCATGTGCAGTTTTATTAATCATAGTCAAACAGGCAGGGGTCAAACACCAGCAATAACAATGTCCAAGACAGAGCAGAATCGTAAACAGGGACAGGCAAAGGGTCAGGGCAGGTGGCAGACAAGGCAGGGTAAATCCAGGCAGAGAATCAACAGGCAGCAAACAATCACGAAGAGAACATACAGTCCAAGGTCAAACACAAGAATACAGATCACAGGGAAAACCGCTCAGTAGTTTCAGCCGGGGCAAAACAAGACTTCACATTGGGTGAGTGTGCTTATATAGTCCAGGAGATGGGAATCAGGTGTGTGGGTAATTAGGACCAGGTATGGGGTTATGGGAAATGAAGTCCGTGATGAAGTTAGTACTCAGGTGAGGGAGCCCTCTGGTGGTGATCGGAGGGAGCCACAGAGGCCATATTCGTGACAATACCACAAATATTCTTTTTCCAAAATTTGCATGCCTGTAACTCTAAAAGTATTCAAGATTTCTTAATATCCTTCTAGATTCTTATTCTTAATAAACTTTACAACTTGAATACTTTTAGAGTTACAGGTATGACAACTTTAGAAAAAGAATATTTATGGCACTCAGGTATGTTCTATGCATTTCAGGTGAATAGAAAAACAAGATACATTTCTATTTTTTTTAGCACTATTTGTTCTTTAGATATTCTTCTTTAAAAGAAAACTCACATTTGGTTTTTGACCACTGAAAATGTGTACATTTTACCAATTTACTAATGGATCTGCATTGAGATCTCCATTTCTCTGGGATTGAACCATTTGAGGGCCTTCAAAATGAAGATATCAAAAGGAAAGTTGAAGAACCAGAATCTAAAAGGATATTAAGATATCTTTAATACTTCTTGAGTTAAGGCAAAAAACACACAAAGTGCTTTTTACCATTTTTGAACTTGTCACCATTGGCATATAATGAAACAAAGATTGCTAAAGTCAACAGATTTTACTAATAGACCTACCAATCTCTGTATAAAAATAAAATAATGATGCTGCTATCTTTCTAAAGTCATTTTTACACCCCTATAAATTGGCTCCAAAATTGTCATTTTGACCCCCTTCTAAAAAAATAGTGCATTCCTCAGTAAATATATATTTGTGACATTTAATATTAAAATCAAAAATTTGAAACGGGGACCTCTGGTTCCTGCATTTGTTATAGATTCAGATGGGAGAGATGAAGACGACGATGATGATGATGATGATGACAACAATGACGACGACAATGACAACGATGGCGATGACAATGATGATGACGATGACGACGACAACAACGACGACGACAACAATGACGGCGACGACGATGATGACGACAATGATGATGGTGCTGACGAATTGAACCAGTTTAGTCTCGAGTTTTCAGTAATACTGGGTAAGCCTCGACAAACTGGTTAGGTGTAGTGCTTGCATTTGCACCTGTTCCAAGGTTCAGTTACTAGTTCAGTTACCCAGGATTGGTGAACCCTAGACTATGAGTTTGGCGGAAGAACTCACTGCCGAGCCTGTTACTCATGCTGCTTCCCCTTTCAGTGCTCCGTATGCAGTGGTTGCCCGGATGTTCACCCCAAACAATATTCTTCCACTGTTCAGTTTCCCTCTCAGCGAACCCAGGGTCTTTTCCTCGACAGTGCTAGCTCTGTCACCGGTCACTGTGGGATAGGTAGTCTCCCCCTTTTTTGGTGGAGCCCACCACAGAGATCTTCCCTAGGTGGTACTCCCCTCTGGTGAGTCCTTAGGTGTAGTTACCACATGATGCCTCCCTTCGGGTTGGATGTGTTCTCCGTAGCATTCCTATCTTTCTGGGAAAGAGAATGCTTCCCAGCCTTAACTACCAGGTCATTATCACTCACTTCTACTGGAAAAATAAAACGCCAAGGATAAAACTCGCTACACTACAAAAAAATAAGGCTCAAGGAGGACTAGAAGCACCAAACTTTCATTACTACTCAATGGCTAACCAACTGCAATACATATACAAATGGATCCACCCCACCCAATCCGATATTATATGGCTAGATATAGAACAGTCACTATGCAAAGAATTAAATATAGCTGACATACCATTCCTTTCTAAATCAATCAAACAACACACATGTTTTAATGCTGTAACAATAAATTCCACTCTGACAGCCTGGTGGAAATTTCACCAAATCACAAATTCTATACTAGTTCCGTCTAACCTCACCCCACTGTGGAACAATCCTGACTTCATAAGCAATAAAAAAATACTGAACTTCCGCACATGGGCTGAAAAAGGTATCACTCACATTAAACATATTTTCAAATCCAACACATTAACAACATTTCCGCAGTTGGCCCAGGAGTTTGGCATCAGGAGCAATGAATTTTTAAAATACCTACAAATCAAATCTTCTGTTCTGGCAAAAATAAACATCAGAGCCACAAACTTAGAACTTCCACCCGCAATATCAGACTTGGTTAACATTCCATCCCCAAAGAAACTTCTCTCTAAAATATACAAAATCATTTCAAATCAACTTCAGACCATATACTTGCCAACAATAAAATGGGAAAATGATCTCTCAATAGCTCCTGATGCCAACTTCTGGACCCAAATCTGCAAAAACATCTATCTTATGTCCAAAAATGCTAATCTTCAATTAATACAATACAAAACACTTCACAGAACACATTACACGGGCAATAGATTAGCTAAAATGGGTTTTACATCAGAAATTTGCACACATTGCAGTCAGAAATCCACAGATACATACATCCATGCAACCTGGCACTGCACTCCCATCAAACAGTTTTGGGAAGAGGTAACACAGTCACTATCCACTTTAGTGGGTTGCCACATCCCACTATCGCCCTCTCTCTGCTTGCTAGGGGACCTCACAATAATTACTGATAAATCTATAAACTTTAAAATTCTCCTAATAGCTCTAACCATCGCCAAGAAAACTATCCTCATGAACTGGAAAACTCGCAACAACATACACATTAACCACTGGAAAAATCTCCTTACCGACTTCATTACATTTGAATATACATCTCCCTCCTATAATCATTCATCTGAAACCGACCTTTGTCATCCAACACTTTCTGACCTCTTACAACTCTGAATCCCTTCTCTATCCTCAACTTCAACTCCTCCCACCTTATAATCAAACCACAGATATTACTGCATTGCTGTTACTGTTGTCATCATTGTCATTATTTTCATACTTTCATTAATGTTAATGTTATGATTGCTATTATTGTTTGTTGTTATCATTGTCATTATTGTTGTATTTATTGTTGCTCTTATCACTCTTATCATTGCCATTGTCATCATCATTGTCATCATCAACAACATCATCATTATTATTATTATTATTATTATTATTGCTATTATGGAATAACTAACCTGGTTTTCATTGTCAACACCACTATATTTAAAACATTGGATTATTTCCAATCCCCCCCTAATCTTCTCGTGTTTTTAATGCACCACAACGTAGAAGAGAAAATATATATACATACATTGAAAAACCTCACAAACACTCAGGCAGGTGAGACAGGCGAGAAGTGGTGCACTAGGACAGCAGCTCTGTCCCAGGTTGACACACTCGCACCATGTCCCCCTTCTTTTAATGCACCTTAGACACTACACATAACATAAAAGAAAAAAAAAAAAAAAAAAAACGGACATAGGTACCGAAAAGATGCAGGGGGGAGGTCTATATTATATTATATTATATTATATTATATTATATTATATTATATTATATCACTAGCTGAAATTAATTGATTCATTGAGAGTGGTGTGACAATGGTAATCATTACATCGGACAAAAAAAAAAAAAAAAAAAAAAAAAAAAAAATTTGACTAATGCCAGAATGGTGATGGTGGGTGAGTGCTGTTAATGGTGATGACAATGGTAATAAATGGGCACACATACACACACACACACACACACACACACACACACACACACACACACACACACACACACACACACACACACGTCACACTTATACATTTACACCTTTTTTCTTTTATTTTTTTTTTATTTTTATTTTTTTTGTTCACTTCTGGAATTATGGAACTACTAGATTGTTGGTCACTGCACTATTAGAGTCTGTACATCTGTCTGTCTGTCTGTTAATAAAAAAAAAAAAAAAAAAAAAAAAAAAAAACTACCAGGTCATAACGTGGCTGTTTATTTCAAAAGCTGTATGCTTCTGCTTTACTTAAAAGAATCAGAAGAGGCCACAGCTTTAGTGGCCTATTTTAGGCAAGTAGCACTCCTTATCAGGAGGCCTGAGGTTATTTACCCTGGGCGTTGGAAGGTTATGAGTCAGCACTACTGCATTTGTTATTTGCACCACTTTCCCTCGTGACACGGTACAGTAGTTGTGGCGTTTAGTATAGGGAACCCCATTCTGACGTTACGACATGTCATAGTGAACGACAGAAAAGGAAAGTCTCAGATATGTTTGGTAACCCTTGTTCCCTGATGGAGGGAACAGAGACGTGTGTCCCTCAGGCCACAACTCTGTACTGATCGCTGATATGACCGAGATGCTACCTTGGCTCCTCAGAACAAAACTGGTGTGCATTTGCATGCAGCTGGCCTTAAATACCCGTATGTATGGGTGTGGCCTCGCATGCAAATTTTGCACGCCAACTTCATTCGCATTTCATTGGCCTTTTCTGATATGATTGGGTGATTGGGTCTCTTAAGGACGATACCCATTCTGTTGTTACGACACACGTTGTAGCAAATGACAGAAAGGGAATGAGGGTTCCCATTCAGTCGGTCACGTTCGACGTACGTCGGACAGACCGACGGATAGGAATCTCGCTAGAGAGGCCAATCTACTTCGAGTGTAACTAAAACGAGCCAATGCACATTGGCATGCAATCATATGCATCAGCTGCTCGCCTCGCAGCGCGGGTATATAATGAGCAGCAGGTGCGTTGCATCTTCAGCTTTCCGCTTCGGAGCCGAACGGTGTTTGTTCCTGTTCTCTGCAAGCGAGTGTCTGCTAGAAGACGAGTCAAGCTTTTTGGTTGAACTTCTCTTTTTTTCCGAGTGTGGGCGAACAGCACAGCAGCGGGGTCGAAGTCCTCTCTTTTTCTGTTTTTGTTTCGTTTGCCGTTTTTGAGCAAATAGCTGTTTGACAGCGTCAGAAGGCTGTTCTCATGGCCGGTACGGTGCGCTTTTGAGCGCTGAAAAGCCGTTTTTACGGCTGGTAAGAGTGAGCGCCTTCAAAGAGAGAGAAAGCACACGACAGGCTGCACACAATCCCTGTCTGTGTTGCGGTGGCCGTTCCCCTGCGTGCTTCAGCACTTCTAAAAGAGTAAAGTCCCTGAAAGAGCTTACACAAGTAGATTCGCGTCTTTTTAAAGACGACATCCTACTTGTGTTTCTGGATGCGGTCGTTCCTGTCCTCACTGACGGCCACGATCACCGTTTCACATGTCTGGGCGCGTGCTGAAATGATGTTCGTGGGTGTTCATGTTTTCATATGAGAACATGATCACGTCGACACGCCGGTCGTGACTCTTCTTTCTCCGGGAAGCTTGAGTCCCCTCTGTTGTTGGCCAGCTGCCGCTTGTGTGTAAAAGCACAGCCGCGGGTCTGCCCGACACTCTGGGAGACCGTGGAGATCAACGAGAGCAAACCTCTCGCTCCTCTGCGTGTCGTGTACCGTCGAGCTGTCGGGCTGCAGCGCGGGTTGTCACGGCAACCCAGCGCTCGCTCGGCGCTCTAGATGCGCGGTTCCCTTGCATAATCTCCATTGTAGCGCCCTCTCTGGTGCACCAGAAGAGGTCTACTTTGCTGATATGGCTTGGGTGACATGAGGTTGGTTCGGGGAACCAACCCCCTAGGGCCCCTCCCTCTCTAGCGCATTGCAAGCTGTGCAGTTTCTGGATTGAATTGCTGGTCCTTTTCATAGGGGAACCTAGCATTTCATTCAGAGCACCAGCTGAGGGACAGACGTCGATTGCAGCATCGGAGAGAGTGCTGTTATGCTCTGGAAATGAGGGTGACGCAGCCCACTGTAATGGTGTGTGCTTATGCTGACTCAGATTCGGAGTTTACAGCCATGCTTTCCAGGGTCTTCCAGATGTGCATGGAAAACTTGGCAGTATGGGGGTATATTGGTGCCATAAATATGGAATGCCAAAGGTGCCAGAATCTGCATAAGTTTTTCCTCTCTCACTACCCTCTTGGATGGGGTGGCTGTACACAGACCACACCCACCCTGCATGTGAGGCCAAGGCACTCTTTTTGCATGAGGGTAGTTCTGTGCTGGGGTTGAGCTGCGCTTGTTGACTAACCGTGATCAAAGTCACGGCGCAGGCCCTCAGCCAGACGATGTCCACCTCAGTGGTCCAGAAGTGCCCCCTGGCTTACCTTGTGAGGTGTGAGAGGTTGTCAAACTAAATGCTTTCTCAATGCTCCCATCTTACGAGGTGGCCTTTTCGGTGACACTGTCGAGGACTGAGCCCAGCGGTTCTCCTCAGTTAGTAGCGGATCGGGGAGCTTCCCATGACAAACCATTGAGTTCCTCTTGGGCCGCCCCTCAGTCTGCTCGTCGGCAAGGGTGTCGTCCCCTGCAAGAAACTCCGGCCCAGCAGGCTCTGCTGTATCCATTGTGGGGAGATGACGCCTCCCGTCTCTGCAGCTGTTTAACTGGTTGGTGAGAATCACCCCTGAGACGGGCGACCCAGAGATGGGTGGGGCTGCTCTTCCACCCCTGGAGGAGGGCCAGGTGGTAAATCCTTTTATTGGGTTTGTTTCTGTTCCGCCACTGACCCAAGAGGCAGCGGTACCCAAATTTAAAAGAGCAGTTCCTCCATTTCCAGGTCTGAAGAGGGTTTGGAGAGCAGTGGGAGGTGAAAAACCTCACCACTCTCATCCCCCTCTTCTGTCGCCAGCGGACAGCAGCGAGCAGCGGGCAGCCAAAGCCTCGACTGCTCCCTCTGTCCATCCGTGGAGCCAGGTAAGTGTTGCCTAGCACACTGTGACACCGCTTCGGGCCGCCTCACAAAGAGAGCCCCCCGAGCCGCGTCCCTGTGTTCCACCTCGCTGCCCTGTACACCGGTGGTCCCTTTGGTCCTGCTTGTACGGTCTCTGCGAACCGGGTTAGCGCTCCCCAGTCCGTCTCGCTGGCTCCTTCGGACCATCAGGGTCGGCTTTGCGATTCAGTTCGCCCGGCATCCCCCCCAAGTTCAGGGACGTCCTCTTCACTACAGTGAAAGATGCCGATGCCCCTGTCCTGCGTGCGGAGATGCCCCTGTCCGGTCCCTCCAGCGATTTGAGGTCGGGGTTCTACAGCCCCAAGAAAAGCGGCGGGTTACGACCGATCTTGGACCTGCGAGTTTTGAATCGGAGCCTCCACAAGCTACCATTCAAAATGCTCACGCAGAAACGCATTTTCGAGTGCATCCGTCCCCGAGATTGGTTTGCAGCGATTGACCTGAAGGACGCGTACTTCCATGTTTCAATTCTTCCGCGACACAGGCCATTCCTGAGATTCGCGTTCGAAGGTCGAGCATATCAGTACAGAGTCCTACCCTTCGGGCTGGCCCTGTCTCCCCGCGTCTTCACGAAAGTCGTGGAGGGAGCCCTTGTTCCCATGAAAGAACAGGGTGTTCGCATTCTCAACTATCTCGACGACTGGCTCATTCTAGCACAGTCCTGGGATCAGTTGTGCAAACACAGGGATTTGGTGCTCAGACACCTCAGCCAGTTGGGGCTTCAGGTCAACTGGGAAAAGAGCAAACTCGCCCCGGTGCAGAGGATCTCTTTTCTCGGTATGGAGTTGGATTCGGTCGAGCAGATAGCATGCCTCACAGAGGAACGTGCTCGGTCGATGTTGAACTGCCTGAATACATTCTATGGCAGGACAGCGGTCCCACAGAAGTTCTTTCAGAGGCTCCTGGGGCATATGGCTGCTGCTGCAGCTGTAACACCGCTCGGTCTGCTTCATATGAGACCGCTTCAGCACTGGCTTCACGGCCGAGTCCCGAGATGGGCGTGGCAGCGCGGCACGTTCCGGGTGCCAATCACTCAGGAGTGCCGCCGAACCTTCAGTCCGTGGTCGGACCCCTTGTTTCTTCGGGCAGGAGTGCCCCTAGAACAGGTGTCCCGGCATGCTGTGGTGTTCACAGATGCTTCTGCCACCGGCTGGGGTGCCACGTACAACAGGCATGCAGTGTCAGGGGTTTGAACGGGACCCCATCTGCATTGGCACATCAACTGCCTCGAGTTGCTGGCAGTACGCCTTGCTCTGAGCCGCCTCAAAGGCCTGCTACGGGGCAAGCATGTACTGGTCCGTACGGACACTGTGACCGTTGCGTACATCAACCGTCAAGGTGGTCTACGCTCCCGTCGCATGTCGCCCCCCCCCATCTCCCCCTGTGGAGTCGGAAGCTTCTGAGGTCGCTTCGCGCCATTCATGTCCCCAGTGTGCTCAACCATGTGGCCGACGAGCTATCACGAGCTGCGCTGCCAGGAGAATGGCGACTCCACCCCCAGGTGGTTCAGCTGATCTGGAGAGAGTTCGGAGAGGCTCAGGTAGACCTGTTTGCCTCACCAGAAACCTCCCACTGCCAGTTGTTTTACTCTCTGACCAAGGGGACACTTGGGACAGATGCACTGGCTCGCAGCTGGCCCCGGGGCCTGCGCAAATATGCGTTTCCCCCAGTGAGCCTACTTGCACAGACCCTGTGCTAAGTCAGGGAGGATGAGGAGCAGGTCTTGTTAGTTGCGCCTTACTGGCCCAACCGGACCTGGTTCCCAGAACTCTCACTCCTCGCGACAGCCCCTCCCTGGCCCATCCCTCTGAGGAAAGACCTTCTTTCTCAGAGACGGGGCACTCTTTGGCACCCACGTCCAGACCTCTGGAAACTCCATGTCTGGTCCCTGGACGGGACGCGGAGGTTCTAGGTGACTTACCCCCTGAGGTACTTAACACCATCACTTCGGCATGTGCACTGTCTTCGAGACGTGCTTACGCCTCGAAGTGGAACCTGTTCGTCGAGTGGTGCTCTTCTCGCCGAGAAGATCCCCGAAGATGCTCGATCGGAGTCGTGCTTTCCTTCTTGCAGCAAGGGTTGGAGCGTAGGCTGTCCCCCTCCACCCTCAAAGTCCATACTGCTGCCATATCTGCTTACTACGACCACATAGATGGCAAATCTGTTGGTCAGTACGACCTGGTCATCAGGTTCCTTAGGGGGGCGAGACGGTTAAATCCTCCTCGTCCCCCCTCCATACCCTCTTGGGACCTTACTCTGGTGCTCAGAGCACTCCAGATTGCTCCCTTTGAGCCTTTGCTGTCAGCAGACTTAAAGATTCTGTCTATGAAGACTTTGCTGCTGGTGGCATTGGCCTCCATCAAGAGGGTAGGGGACCTGCAGTCATTTTCTGTCGACGAATCGTGCCTAGAGTTCGGGCCGGGTGACAGCCACGTGGTACTGAGACCCCGGCCTGGCTATGTGCCCAAGGTTCCTATCACTCCCTTCAGGGACCAGGTAGTGAGCCTGCAAGCGCTGCCCTCGGAGGAGGCAGACCCAGCCCTGGCTTTGCTCTGTCCAGTTCACGCCTTGCGACTGTACATAGACAGAACTCAAAGCTTCAGGACCTCAGACCAGCTCTTTGTCTGTTACCGAGGCCAGCAGAAGGGAAAGGCTGTCTCCAAGCAGAGGATGGCCCACTGGATAGTGGATGCCATCGCCCTGGCTTACCAAGCTCAGGGCGTGCCCTGCCCGCTCAGGTTGCATGCTCACTCCACGAGAGGTGTGGCATCCTCCTGGGCGCTGGCTCGTGGCGCCTCGCTAACAGACATTTGTAGAGCTGCGGGCTGGGCGACACCTAACACGTTCGCTAGATACTATAGCCTTCGTGTCGAGCCGGTCTCCTCCCGTGTTCTCGCCTCAGGTCAGAGGCACGGAGAGGCCCCGGCTTAGTGTCGGCTTGCTGCGGTACATGCGCGTTCTATTCTCCAGAGAGTCCCTACGGGCAAACCCTGTTGAGTCCTCCGGTTACCCTTCGGCAACCGACGTGGCGGAGCGTCTGGCGCCAGGCCTATACTCTGTTGTATCCTTGAGAACCGGATTTAGGCTGGGTTCCATATGTGTGACCCTACGGGGATCCCATATGGCTTTTTCCATGGCTGCTCCTAAATGAAGCCTGTGTCTTTCCCTCTGGGAGAACCCATCTCTCACCGAGTGGAGTCACCCCAGTTCTTCCATATGTTGTACAACCTACAAGGTTAGTCCATATGTCCATACAAGGTTAGTCCATATGTCCATATGTACTTATCCATATAACTGGTAAGCCATCGCCCTGGCTTACCAAGCTCAGGGTGTGCCCTGCCCGCTCAGGTTGCATGCTCACTCCACGAGAGGTGTGGCATCCTCCTGGGCGCTGGCTCGTGGCGCCTCGCTAACAGACATTTGTAGAGCTGCGGGCTGGGCGACACCTAACACGTTCGCTAGATACTATAGCCTTCGTGTCGAGCCGGTCTCCTCCCGTGTTCTCGCCTCAGGTCAGAGGCACGGAGAGGCCCCGGCTTAGTGTCGGCTTGCTGCGCTACATGCGCATTCTATTCTCCAGAGAGTCCCTACGGGCAAACCCTGTTGAGTCCTCCGGTTACCCTTCGGCAGCCGACGTGGCGGAGCGTCTGGCGCCAGGCCTATACTCTGTTGTATCCTTGAGAACCGGATTTAGGCTGGGTTCCATATGTGTGACCCTACGGGGATCCCATATGGCTTTTTCCACGGCTGCTCCTAAATGAAGCCTGTGTCTTTCCCTCTGGGAGAACCCATGATTGAAACAAAAAGTGTCCATGTAAATGTAGCTACTGTTTCATTTTGTTTGTTTTTAATGTGGTCATCTACATTAACCAACCCTTAAAATAAAATGAATGTTTTCTACCACATACAGACAGTTCTTCAGATGAGTCCATATCTGTTGCTGAAAGAGACAAACTGGTAAGATTCAGATACCTGGTAACGAAAAATTGATTAAAGTGCCACTATTATGGTATTTTAAAGCTTCATAATTTTGGAAGTCACCTAGGTTTACATGCATCAAAGGTCAAAAACCAGTGTATATTTGTAATTTATTGAGGTGCACATGTGGGAACTGTATTATTAAAGGTGCCCTAGAATTAAAAATTGAATTTACCTTGGCATAGTTGAATAACAAGAGTTCAGTACATGGAAATGACATACAGTGAGTCTCAAACACCATTGTTTCCTCCTTCTTATGTAAATCTCATTTGTTTAAAAGACCTCCGAAGAACAGGTGAATCTCAACATATCACCGACTGTTACGTAACAGTTGGGATCATTAATATGTACGCCCCCAATATTTGCATATGCCAGCCCATGTTCAAGGCATTAGACAAGGGCAGCCAGTATTAACGTCTGGATCTGTGCACAGCTGAATCATCAGACTAGGTAAGCAAGCAAGAACAACAGCAAGAAATGGCAGATGGAGCAATAATAACTGACATGATCCATGATATCATGATATTTTTAGTGATATTTGTAAATTGTCATTCTAAATGTTTCGTTAGCATGTTGCTAATGTACTGTTAAATGTTAAAAGTTACCATCATTTCTTACTGTATTCACGGAGACAAGACTGTCATTATTTTCATTTTTAAACTCTTGCAGTCTGTATAATTCATAAACACAACTTCATTCTTTATAAATCTCTCCAACTGTGTGTAATGTTAGCTTTAGCCACAGAGCACTATCAAACTCATTCAGAATCAAATGTAAACATCCAAATAAACACCATACTTACGTGATTAGACATGCTGCATGACGAACACTTTGTAAATATCCATTTTGAGGGTTATATTAGCTGTGTGAACTTTGTTTATGCTGTTTAAGGCAAGCGCGAGCTCCGTGGGTGGCGAGCGTGAGCATTTAAAGGGGCCGCAGCCTAAATCGGCACATATTTAATGATGCCCCAAAATAGGCAGTTAAAAAAATGTATAATAATTTAAAAAAATAAATAAATTATGGGGTATTTTGAGCTGAAACTTCACAGATAGATTCAGGGGACACCTTAGACTTATATTACATCTTGGAAAAACTGGTTCTAGGGCACCTTTAACTGTATCAACTGTGCATAAGTTAGCCGAGCACTAATGTGAATGACTGATGTAACATTACAGTTTGTAAAACAAATTTTGCTCCATCCTTTATCATATCTCATAGTAGTAAGAACAACAGACAGTCTGCATAATTGACACAATTTTATGTAATAGTGGCCTAGAGCTGATTAGCTATTTTAGTAAGACATTAGTTAGCTAGAAAACTCAGTAGAAAATATATACATCAATAATTAATTATACTTACAGGTTGTGATTCAGAGGAACAAGTCGGTCCAAAAAAAAGTTGTACTGTCATCAGTAAAATGACGGGTACACAACAAAAGCTTATACTGCTGTTTTATCGCTGTGGTAATTTTAACCACTGACTCTTCACATTCTCATCATTTCAAAATGTATACAAAGAGAACTTGCTATTGCAGAGCAGTAAACAGCGTCTTTTTTCGACATGTACACACTGCAAAGCAGCTGCAGTGTTTTAGGACGGGTGGGCATTTTGCAAATTTGTTACATTGTTTTGTATAAATGTTTTTGAAGTAAGACTGGAATTACTGATGACTTGTATAGGTTTAGAATCAATTGTTTCTTTTAGGAGATAATATCTTTACTTGTCATGCACTTTGATCTTTAAAACTTTCCAGACCTTTCACATTCACAAACAGCTATATTATACACTGCATGAAAGGTAATGGCTAAAAAAGCATAACAGTTAAACATTCGTCATTGAGCAAGGTTCGTTTACTGATAATCCACAATAGGATGCAAAAATGTAAAGCATCACAACTGTTTTCAACATTGATAATAATAAATGTTTCTTGAGCAGCAGATTAGAATGATTTCTGAAGGATCATGTGACACTGAAAACTGTATTAATGACTAAATATTAACAAATATAAGGTAATTCTTATAATTTCATCACAGAACAGGAGAGAATTTGTGAATTCAACTGAAACTGTCAGTAAACAGATCACAGAACCAGTAGGATCTACTGTCAGTGACAGAGGTTAGTGAGCTCTTTAATTTCCCCTATTTCTGTTATTGTAATCCTTATTCTTATAATTGCTTGATTTTTTTTTTATTAAACTATGAAGGTATGAAGCATTCTTTCACTTATCTTTTTTCTGCTTCTTTTTTTGTATTTTTGGATGGCAGATTTTTGTTGTTGTTTTGTGATTTTGTTGTTTTACATGAATAAGACCACAATGAAATGGTTTTAATTCACACTATTTGTGCTTCCCCGAACCAAGATTCACCTGCACGTCCTGTTGATCCCTCAGAACCTGGAGTCTCTCCTGTCGTAGAGGAGGCCGTCCAGACCACAGATGACCCAACGGGAGCAGCACAGCTCAGCTTCAGCGCTTCCCCTGATGAAAGGCAGAACCCTGTTGCTTCTGAAGAGACTCAGGAAACAAGGCAGCTGCAATTATATGAATTTCTGACAAAACAGTTTAATACCATCAATAACACCCTGCAATCAATTGATTTATCTTTAAAGAAGCTGGTGGAAAAGCAGTCGCATGACACACTGTCACAATATATCCGTATAACTCCTGGTGAAAATTCTAAGATTCTTGCCTTAGTCAAGCAGGAGTCACTGAATTTGTAATTACATGATTAAAAACATGATGAGTATAAGACTAAGATTTAAGATTAAACAAAATCAGGGTCAGTATCCAATGAAAGGGGAGATGTGGTCTAAGTTTTATATATATATATATATATATATATATATATATATATATATATATATATATATATATATATATATATAGAAATGTCTTTAAACAAATCAATTCAAATGGAAAAGATGTTCTCTCTGCTTATGTAATCCATATGACTATAATGCGGAGATGGCAAGGCACAGCTGACACTGTCTCAAAAAACACTAGTTTATTAATAAATAATTAAAATGTCTCCTTGCTATTTTTTTTCCTGGTACATTCATAATCATTTCTTTTGCCAGTGCTTTGCAGCAAGCTTTATGCTTGCGCTTGAGTGTGGAATAGGCTATATTACATATTAAACGCTCATTATGGATTAGTATACTCCTCAATATATATTTAAGTAATTCAGTTTATATAAACATGCGATTAGTCAACTAATGGTTAAAATGAACGACTAATAGTCAACTAGAAAAATCTTTAGTCGGAGACAGCCCTAGAATAGATACTGGTATGTAAAAAAAGAAATACTAGTAGCATTAAAATAGATATGTTTTAAAGAATAAATGTTAAAATGGCTTGCCATATCTGGTGAAAGGCGTGGTTTAGTGGAGCACATAAAAGAAAAGAAGATCAAAAGTGTGTGGGTACATGCAGAAATTGTCTGTGTGTAAGAAAGAGAGGAAACTAGAAAAACGGCAAAGCAAGGACACAGCAAGGTGAGTAAATTTGTTTTATTAGGAGTAAACAGTTTTAATGTAGTGAGTTTTTTTTTCTGTTCTGTTGTTTCCTTTTTTAACTTCCTGTCACTCAAGCTCTAAAACACCAATCCAGGAAGTAACTTTCAGTTTTGTTTGTTTGAGAGTAAGTTTGATTATCTGGTGTATCTAGTATCCCTTTTATGACCTTGGGCAACATTTTTGCAACCAAAACAGCATGGAGGATATGAATATTGACAGTTTTAAATGAGTTGTGCAATTACACTACATTTTATGCACAGTATTATTATTATTTTAATGAATATAAAAATGCTACAGTAAAAACATGATAATTATTAAATGTTCATATGATCATGTTAACAAGTGCAAAAACAACATTGATTGTAAATTGTATAATTAACTGTAACATGATTGTAAAGTGTATATTTAATGTTAAGTGTGTTTCAGAAAACACAGAACATGGAAAGCATCTCAGTCATAGACATAACGTCTGAGTCTGAATCTGAATGCAAATGGGATCCAGAGAGAAGCACAGGATCTGACAGTTCAAGTGATAATGACATAGAAAAGAGAGGAAAACAAGAGAAGAAAAGGAAGATGAGGAAACGAAGCTGTAAACAGAAAGGGCCGCGCTCCCTCAGTACACCCAACAAGAAGAGGCCAGCCACAGGTACAGACCCCAAAGGACCCAAGTGAGCTTTCCAAAGTATTTCAGCCATTACAAAACAGATTATTTCAGAAGAAGTTCATTAAAAGGATAAGAGGTAAACAGAGGTTAACACTGCTCTGTCTGTAATGTGTTTGATTTGAAGCTCCGTTCATGAATGACATGTGTCCTTTGTTTCAGACACCAGCCAGTATTTGAGTCAAAAATATGAAAACAAACTTCCTGTTACATGTGGGGATAAAAAAGGTGTCCTCTATGTGGAGAAATATAATTACAGTAGGTGCAGACACGTACAGAATGCAATTATTAGTCTCTTGCTGAAGAATTATTCTGGAGCACCTACAGTAGATATGTTCATAACATCCAGTTTAGTGATTGAATAACTGGACATCAACTTCTCTGTCTGCAGAGCAGAAGTGCATTTTAAGCGAAGGCCAGTGGTTCAAGCCCATTGAGTTTGAGCAGTTTGGAGGAAAGGAAAGGTGCAAAAATTCGACAAAAAGCATCTTTTGCGACGGTATTCCGCTCCGGAAACTCATAGAGGTGCATAAGAACAGATTTAACTAATGCACCCTTCACTCTTAAAAGCAATTATTAATAGCATTCAGAGTGTGAATTAGTGAACAGTTCCCTGAAATAAAGTTAACAAAAATAAAATACAAAACTAATTAAAATAAAATAAATTATACATGAATAGCATTACTAACTTATTGATTATAAGCTGATACAACCTATTTTTGTCTTCTGCTTCTAGGATAGAGTTCTTTTACCCTTTAAGAAAAGACTGGTTCAGAATGAACAGGTTTGACTGCTTTTCTACCATCTAGACCCCAAACATTATTGTGAAACAACAGGTATACGTTCTCATATATTCACACAACTTCTGTCTGTTGCACAGATTGACTCTCCTGAATCCTCACCTGTTACTGGCAGGCTCAAAAAAAGAAAGGTAAGATCCTGATATGATGACTTTACATTGATCCTGACAGAGGTGTACATTAAGCTCAGAGATATTTAGAACACAGAATCAGAGCTAAACAGGGTTGATGGATCTTTTCCCATGTTCCTCATCACTGACATGCCTGCATCTGTTCAGTTTTCACAGAGCAGGGAACAGCTACACCCCTCCACCTCTGGTCAGTATGATAGTGACCCGCTATAACCAGACAATATGTTCGTTAATATCACCATTTTTAAGTAAATTTCAGTATTCTTTATATTCTGTTTCCTGAGTGTTTGTGCATTTGTCGTAGAATCAAATGATATGGACAATGGTGACGACGGCAATGATGTTGATGACGATGGCGGTGATGATGACGTTGACATGACTGTGTTTGAAGGTCCAACCCTACCTGTTACCTGCGGCTCTATGTCTGGCGTCCTACACAAATGTCGCTTTGCCAAAGGTGTGTGAGTGGACGCATTTTTAAAAAATTAATTAATACAAATATACTGTGTGTTTGGTCAAATATGTTTTACATTCATAACTACAGTGGCTCCAAACTTATTTGAACACTTTAAGCACACCTAAAAATGTCTGAATGTCATTGCAGATGCAAAATATCAAACCAAAGTCATCATAAAAATCAAAATTATTGAAGTATTTATTATAAAAGATTTATTTGTGCACATTATTTATTTAAAATTCATGTTACCCTGTAATCTTTAAAGGAACACTCCACCTCTTCCCCAAGAGTTTTACTGTTTTCAAATCCATTCAGCCGATCTCTGGGTCTGGCGGTACCACTTTTAGCATAGTTCATTGAATCTGATTAGACCGTTAGCATCGCGCTCAAAAATAACCAAAGATTTTCGATATTTTTCCTATTTACAATTCTTAGTTACATCATGTACTAAGACAGACGGAAAATGAAATGTTACTCTCATTCTGGCGTAATAATCAAGGAACTTTGCTGCTGTACCATGTACCTTTGGTTATTTTTGAGCAAGATGCTATTGGTCTCATCAGATTCAATGAACTATGCTAAGCTATGCTAAAAGTTTCAAAAAACGTGGAGTGTTCCTTTAAGCAAAATAATCTCCCTCTTGCAGTGACATCTCTTCTCTTCTTTACTGGTGCAAGGGTGGGACAACCTGTCACTCATATGACATCATAGCAATAGCAAACCACAATGATCCAATAACTTCCCCATGGACAAAATCAAGTTCTTGTTCAGGAAGCTGTTTCACATAGGGAAGATGTCACAAGAGAGAAGAAAACACTATCACAACTTCCAGTTCATGGCAACTTGAAGAAAGTTATATAGCACGTGCATACTTTAAGCACAAAATGCTACAAAAATTATTTATATTTAAATGATAAAACAATAGAACATTTCTGTTGTTCATGTGATGAACTACACACTTAGAAAAAAAGGTTCAGCGGGGTTCTATATAGAACTCTAGGGTTCTTGATTCAATTTTAAAGAACATTTATGCCAAGAATGTTCTATGTAAGGAGAAATGTCTTAAATACTTTCATGTTTAATGGTTTATATTTTAGTGCTAAAGTATGTTTATAAGCTGCTTAATAATATTTAATTAAAATGTTATTTATAACATTTTATATATTGCAATTGTATATATTAAACATTTTTTTATATATAAATTTTTATATATTAAACATTTTATATTTTAAAATTAAAGCCAAATCCATAAAATAATCCCATGATGGGAACCTCTAAAAGGTTCTGTAAACTGTATGAAATGCCTAAAAGAACCCTTTACAGTTCTATATAGAACCTTTTCTTCTAAGAGTGTACAGTGGTTACTCTGCTAGGCAACAAGGAAGAAGCTGGCAGCATTTAACTGCACATGCAGCTTGGTTTGATGTTTTACATCTGCTGCAATGACATTCATTTAAATGAGAGACTTAAGTGTATTAAGAATTACTTCCTGAGCTAATGCATAACTATAAGAGATTATTAAACTATGGTATAGAGCTCCAATGTTGTTATCCCAGGGCACAGTGGGAGATGCATAAGGACAGAAGACTCCTGGCTGAGCCCTGAGGATTTCATCAGACTGAACAAACCAAATGGAACATGGAGGAAAGACATTGTGACCAAGGGGTTACCTCTGGGAAAACTTATAATGGTAAAAACTAGTCATTGTCAAAGAATAAAAATAAAAGATACTTTTTTGGATGAAATTCAGTTAAAGCTCTTTGAAATCATTTGACACTTATAAAACTCTGTGTTCTCACATTCTTTCCAGAAAAGAGTTTTGGAACCGCATATGATAAATTGTTACTGTGAGATTTGTGAAGAACAAGATCAATACCAAGTAAGATATCATCACTTACAATTACAACCACGTCAGAACGTCAACATGACCATTGAATGCTTTAAATGTTTCATTTCTTTATGAACTCTTGTCCCTACAGAATGACGACATGTGTTTCGTGTGTGAGTCTGAGGGAGATCTTGTGTGTTGTGACGAGTGTCCACGAGCTTTTCATTCACACTGTCATCTACCAGCTGCAGACGGAGACTCACTTGGGTGAGAGAGAGAGAAATCATGCTGGTTTAGACAAACTAAACATTTGACTTTGTGTTATATTGTGTGTTTTGTCTGTACAGAAGCCAGTGGAGCTGCACATTCTGTGTGATGAAGAATATGAAAGATTCCAGTCAAAAGACCCAACAGGAAGTTTTGAGCAGTCCAGTCTCTCAGTACACACTGGTAAATTCACAGTGCACATTCACGATGACATTTATACTCCGGCCACTTTATTAGTTACGCCTTGCTAGTACCGGGTTGGACCCCCTTTTGCCTTGAGAACTAGTTCTTTGTGGCATAGATTAGACAAGGTGGTGGAACATTTCTCAAAGATTTTGGTCCATATTGTCATGATAGCATCACACAGTTGCTGCAGATTTGTCGACTGCATCCATGATGTGAATCTCTCATTCCACCAAAAACAAAAGGTGCTCTGTTGGATTTAAATCTGGTGACTGTGGAGGTCATTTGAGTACAGTGAACTCATTGTCATGTTCAAGAAACCAGTTTGAGATGATTTGAGTTTTGTGACATGGTGCCTTATCCTGCTGGAAGTAGCCATCAGAAGATGTGTACACTGTGCTCATGGAGGGAAGGACATGGTCAGCAACCATATTCCGGTTGGTCCCCCACAGCATTACACCACCACCATCAGCCTAAACCGTTGAGACAAAGCAGGACTGATCCATGCTTTTGTGTTGTTTACACCAAATTCTGACCCTATCTGAATGTTGCAGCAGAAATCGAGATTCATCAGACCAGGCAAAGTTTTTCCAATCCAAGTTTGGTGAGCCAGTGTGAACTGTAGCCTCAGTTTCCTGTTGTTAGCTGACAGGAGTGACACCAGTGTGTCTTCTGCTGCTTTAGCCCATCTGCTTCAAGTTTCGAGGTGTTGTGTGTTCAGAGATGCTCCTCTGCAGGCCTTGGTTGTAACGAGTGGTTATTTGAGTTGCTTTTGCCTTTGTATCAGCTACAACCAGTCCATTCTCCTCTGACCTCTGGCATCAACAAGGCATTTTCGCCTGATACATGGAGCCCCATTCAGGGTACAATGCTTGAACCATTAACGTCTATACTCCTATGGTCCTCCAGAATGCTTCGGTAGTCCCAAGCAATTACGCACCCATAGGTAATGACAGGATATTTCAGCCCAAATCATCAATGATCCACCCCCGTGCTCTTTGGGGCTTCTCCACACCATATTTCCCACGGATGTGGGAAAGACAGTGAAGGTGGACTCATCAGAGAACAATACGTTTAGTTTGGCTGTAGCAGCCCGACAATGAATACTGACCCTGTGGAGCTCCAGATGAAGTTTTGGTGGAAACAGGAGAGTCGAGGTGCACATTTAATTCTGCAGTGATTGGGCAGCTGTGGTTTTATTTTTTTGGATACAATCTGGGTTAGTACCTGGACAACCCTTTCACACACTTCCTCTTGTGTCGACAGTAACTCCTGTTGGATGTGGTCCGTCCTATTTGGAGGTATGCCCACATTACCCTGGATACCATATCTGTCCATACACCACAAAAGTCAGTGAGATGTGCTCCAACAGTTTGTCCTCTTTCGAACTCTGATATGTCTCCCATTATGTTGTGTGGATTGCAATATTTTATGTGGATGGATTGTGCAATCAGTGAAGATTGGCCATATAGACGTGAATCCTCCAACACTATATTGACTCCTGTGTGATCGTTTAGAGATCCGATCAGACTTACCCGCGCAGAATGCAATTGCTACTTACAAACAGTATCATGTGAGGTTGCAATGTCATTTATCAACTTTTAACATAGTTCAAAAACTTTTTTGTCATTTTTCATTGCAAACCCCTCAGTTAAGGATGATTAGTAAGATGACAAGTTAAGAAAAGAGGAAAAAAGATTTTGAAGCACTGTGTTTGGGGAGAGAAATGGGAGAAAAACAAGATTCCAAGTGTAGTCCAGTGAAAAATTTCAATAAATAATCAAATTTGTGAGCAAACTATCATAATGCAGTTTTGGGAGCAGAAAAGTAAAGCATACCTCTTTAAATATTAATTGTGTAGCCGAATGCAGATAATGAAAACACATTTGCATGTATACTTTAATCAAATGTGGCCAGAATCTGTTTCTTGTGATCTAATTTAGTGGGTTTTGATTGCATTCACACCTGGCTTTTATTGTTGTCAAGTGTGATCGTGATCCGATGACCCAGTGACGGATGATGCACACACACTACACTGTTTTACAGTCTGTTTCTCTCTGTGTTTGATTCTGTTTCAGCACTGTCAGTACCTGCTGTTACACCTGCTACACGAGAGCATGACTGACTCCTGCACTAATGTAAATCTCATCTTCAGCAGCTTCATCTTTGTCATTATTTAAAGCTCTTATATGTGGTGTACATGTATGTGACGTCTGCACTGCTGGTGTTCAGGTTTCAGGACACAGTGAGAATATTTGTGGTCCCATGATGCTGGGCAGAGTGAAGCTGAACCTGGAGAATAACGATTATCAAACAGTGCAAGAGTTTGTCTCCGATATTGAAGAGATTTTCAACAACTGCTGCACCTCCAACGGAGTGAGTTTTATTTAAAATTTATGCAACTTTTTTTTTCCAGTGTTACAAGAATCTTAACTGTTTACCATCTCATTTTACATACTAAATTCTGCCTTTTCTCTCCCTCTCTCTTTTCTCTGTAGGATAATGACTCCAGTAGAATGACCTCTAGGCTGAAGGAAGCATTCAAGAAGGAGTTTGAAACTGTCTTTAAGCTCCTATAACATCATGCTGTGGGTTGATTGTTGATGTCAATACAGAAGTTACTATTGGGTTTTTAATATTTAAAGCAACAAGAGCACATTCATTTTAATAACTGACAGTTTTTAAATGACAGCAACCATGGTCAACCTCCAGTCATTTAGCCTGTCCATGTCAATGTTCCTTAAAGGTGAAGAGTGTCATTTTTGTGCCCTTAACACAAAGTGGGTTTCCTAAACAGTCATTATGTCTTCTATTGTTCATCTTCCATTGTGTTATGGGAGCCCTGCTCCAAACTCACAGTATTGGTTGAAGTTTAAGACTTGAATCTTAATGAACATGTTTACAATTATGTTTTTTTTTTTCTTTTTTTACACATTGTTTTTTTTTTTTTTAATTTAACTGATACCATTATGTGAAAAATGTGGAAATAAATATTTGAATTTTTTTTTTTTACATTTAGCAATTCTTCAAAAACATTTTGTGTAAATATAATATAAATATCATCCATATGTGAAGTGAACAGTAATTGTGAAAGTGGAATTATGCACTTCAAACCAGGACTTTCTATGATTAGATTCCACTGCCAGTATAGCCTAGGGTTGTTTATTTGAATTTTGCCTGGCTGAGTCAGTATTTCACAATATGCTCACCACAACACAAACTGATATTATGTGTTAAAATGTGTTGTTAAACTTCATTCTGTTGACTATAGGTATCACTGCGCCTATGTCAACATACTCTCATTAGTGTGTTAGTAGAGTATTAGTAGACTAAGAATAAGTTGACATGTAGTTACTTACTGTTAGTAATAATATGTGAAGCATCACAATAAAGAGTTATCAGATATTAAGCAGACAGTCTACTAATACTCGTTGACTTGGAGTTGCAAAGTTACATAAAATCAACAAAATGTTCAAATGGGACCATCAAAATAAAATGTTACTCTTTTTTATTTTTTTAATTGTCTTTCTTTGTTAAGTTTTTTGAAATGGTACAGTAAGTGATCAGGTGGGTGTTGGCAGGTCTACTGAAAGGTGTGGTTTACGTGGATCAAGGAAAAGAGACTAGACCTTGTTTGTGTGTACATACTCGTCTGTGCATAAAAGAGAGAGGGAACTAGAAAAACAGACAGCAAGGTGAGTACATTAATTATTAGTAATTCCAATTTCAAAGTCATCTTTCTGATGTATTGTTTTCTTTCAGTTTTATCACTCATATTCCACAATAACAGTCCAGGAAGCAACTTTCAGTTTTGTTTCTGTGTCAGAGTGAGTGGCCTGGTACTGTTACTGCATGCAGCAATTTTATTGTGAAAAAAAAAAAATAATAATAATAAAAAAAAAAAAAAAAATATATATATATATATATATATATATATATATATTATTATTATTACTGTCTGATTATTAGAGAGAATCAGAGACATTAAACTTAAAAAAATATGAATGGGAAAAATTTGTAACTTAAAGGATCTTGTAATTTTCCAAAACTGATTTTAAATAATTGTATTGTTTATTAAATAGTGCTAACATTTGGATCATACTGAGCATAGTATCGGTTTCCTGTTATTTTCAAGATTTCATTATCACAAAAATCCTATGTAAAAGAAGGCATTTGAATCTCAAATTATCCAGTGCGTTCAACAGCTAACACGAGCAGACTGAAATTGTATGTTTGGTCAAAGTCCTTCTCAGACACACAATAAGAAGAAACACCTGTAAACATTACAACAGATAACAATAGAAGCTTTTTTTGTTTTGTTTTGTTTTTTTTGCCTGTTTTATTAACAGGATTTTTGATTGCACAATATATTGCTTGTAAAACTATAAATGTTGATATTTTCTAAAAAGTGTTTAAAGGTAGGCTACTACTGTATGTGAAGTTGTAACTGCATTACTATGAGTCACTGACGGTTTGGCTGGATGTCTGAAGATATAACATGATAAATGATTATTTGAGCAGAATTGCCAAATTTATAGGTATAATTTACAAATGTAATAATGTAATCTGTTCTCTTTTGCAGAATCAATCATATTAAAAAAAAAACCTCACTATGGACTATGGATTTTTCACAGATGAAAAATTATTTGAAGTTTTCTGCCAAAACAAGACAAAAATATCTACAATAGAAAAGCCGCAAATGTTTCTTCGCCATCTCAAAGACAATACACTCATTACAGCTGAGCTTTATGTAAGATGATTGTAATTTTAACTGTAAAAGATGGTAAAAATGCTATAGCAAAAACCTGTTAATTGGTTGTTTCCTTACTAATAGAGCATAAAAGGGTTGTTGGATTTTACATTTTAAAATTTACGATTTTTGTAAATATGTTTACATTCTGGCAACCAGCTGCCTGTTGTTGTTGCTGTTTTCATAAAAATTACAGGATTTTTTACAGTGTTGATCTTAACAGTACAAGGAGCCCCAAAAGGGTCATGGTGAAGAAAAAAATATATGAGATGGGATGAAAATTTATTTGGCAATGCTTTTGCGTTCTCTCGCAAATAATTTGCGTTCCCCTGAGAAACTTTGCGTTCACTCACAAAGAACGCAAACGTTTTTGGGAGTGAATGCAAAGGTTTTGGGAGTGAATGCACAGGTTTTGGGAGTGAATGCACAGTTTCTAAGGGGAACACAAACATTTGCTAGGGAACACAAAACATTGCCTTCTATCTCATATTTTTTTATCTACCACCATGTCACCTTAGGGGCTCCATACATTTCAAACTAATATAAAAATACAAAATGTCAATATAAAAATACAAAAAGATTTAATATTTAAGATTTTTCTTCTCTTTTTTTTTTTTTTTTTTTTTTAAGCAAAAACTTCAGAAAGGTAGTGATGATGATGTTGTGTATGATGCACTGGAGTATATTCACAACCGTGGAGCGAAGAGGGTTAGAAAGTTCTGGAGATGCGTGGACCAGGAGCACATTTTACAGCGTTACCCCCAACTCTCTGAAATCACTACAACTCTGAAGAACTGTGAGAAATCATCTGTTTAGCTATCCATCTGTCTGTCTGTGACTTATCACACTGAGGTCAGCAGCATTGCTGATTTATTTCCTAATTCTTGCTTTTAATTTCTCAGCTCTTAAAATAGAGCAAGACAGAAAAATAAGAGAAAAAGAGGATAAAAAGAGGAGGATCGAGAGCAGCTCTGTGAGTAACCAAGCTGGTACGTCATCACAAAGCACTAACAGGCAGAAGAAGAAAGCTGAACATGTGGAGAGAGGTGAGATTCAGTTAACTGATTGACCAGTCTGTCTTTTTGTCTAAAGTAGTTTGAGGTCTGCTATACTGTTTTGTACTTCTAAAGATTCTTTAGATCTTCAGAATTCTCCAGACTCTACCACGGAATCAGAGTCTTTTTCCCACCAATCCTTAAGTACGTAAAGCACCTTTTTTGTGTAGAATTACATTTGCTGGAAACTATATAGTGTCAGATTTTTTTCATTTTAATAATTGTGATTTTTACACTCATTACCCAAGAGGAAGAAGTGAATCTGTGGGACAAGCCTAAACACAAGAGATGGCTTCCTGTCACATGTGGGAACAAAAAGGCCTTACTGGACAGAGTCGCACTGTATAACAGTAAGTCACTCTCACTGTTTAAATGTTTTAAAGCAGCATCACCTTCTGACTCACAGCACTCTCTGAACATTATACCTCATGTCCTCCCAAACCCGTAGGACCATCGTTTGTCTTTGGAACACAAAATAAGATATTTTTGATGAAATCCGAAGGTATCTGATCCACATATAGGCAGCAATGACATTGCACCTTTTGAAGTCCAGAAAGGTACTAAAGACATCATCAAAACAGTCGACGTGACTACAGTGGTTGAACCTTAATATTATGAAGCAACAAGAATACTTTTTGTGTGCGCAAGTTAATTCAACAAATTCACATGTCATACTGCTATGCTATTTTCATTGCGGAGCTTCAGTGTTTATGTCTGAACATGGGCTCAGTATTGGCCGGCTCCTGCTTCAGTATCACACGCATGCATCGTGCTGCTCACATGACCAGAGCCGACCAATATTACACTGAAGCTTTGCAATGAAAATAGTGTAGCAGTACATAAAAGTAAGTGGCCGATAAAATGGGAGAATAATAAATTTTATTGTTTCGAACACAATGTGTATCTGATATGAATAAAACATTTAGTAAATTATATAATTGAAATAATTATTATTGTGGCTTCCATAGACATGGAATTTGAATTTAACAAACTATAAATGTTTTTTTTTTTTTTTTTTAATAGTACTTCATTCAAATGTCTATTTAAATGTCTGAAACCTAATAAAGCAACAAGCCCCAAGAAGCCGTGGTTTACAGTGAATTTACAACAGCTAAGGAGGTTTTAGACATTCAGCTCCACGTCGTGCCTTACAACACCCCTTAGCTGTTATAAATTCACTGTAAACCACGGCTTCACATGGCTTATTGCTTTTATAAAACAGTTATCACACAATACAAATATTAAAGACAAAAAATATGTATCAATGCAACTTTCATGAAGTAAAATCACTAAAAACCTTCCTTCCACTGGAATAAATAGTCCCTGACGGTGAACAGCAAAACAAGTTGCATTATTAATAGCCAATAGATGGCGGCAAAGATTATCTTTATGAGTTTTTATCCATATGGGCTGATTTCAAAACACTGCTTCATGAAGCTTCTGAGGTTTATGAATCTTTTGTTTTGAATGATTCGGATCTCCTATCAAATGGCTAAACTGCTGAAATCACGTGACTTTGGCGTAAAGCTCTGAAGCAGTGTTTTGAAATCGGCCCATATAGATATTGTTGAAAAGGTGCACAAAAAGTATTCTTGTCTAATATTAAGAAAGAACAACTGAACTCACATGAACTGTTTCAAATATGTTTTTAGTACCTTTATGGACCTTGAGAGTTTGAATGGCTTTGCTCTCAATAGAAGCCTCACTGAGCCATTGGATTTAATCAAAAATATCTTAATTTGTGTTCCAAAGATGAACAAAGGTCGGTTACGTAGAATGACATGAGGGTGAGTAATAAATTACATCATTTATATCATTTTTGGGTGAACTAACCTTTTAAAGTTCTGATCGTATGCATCAAAGGGTTAAAATAACCCCGTTTCGGGGGTGGAGGGGGGACAAATCAGATCTCTAAAATCTGCTGAATTTGCTGCTTTTTTTTTTTTTTTGAATTGCAACTTTTAACATGGTAGCCAGGGGACTAAAGTTTTCACAGATGAAATAGTGCACATACACTAAATGGCGCCGTCTTTGATTTAGCACAACTATTCTGTGTATTTATGCCATAGTTTGACCAAACTCCCTACCACAATCATTCCCTTTAAATAGACTCATATGCCTTTACTGCCTAATAGTTTGCCAGCTGACATTTATATAATTAAAAAGCTAATGATGGCCACTAGTGGAGTGAGCTGTCAGCAGTGATAAAGTATAGCTAAGAGTGGTCCAGACCACCCTTATGAACGAAATGACTTACAGAAGATATACTTAACTAAGAACGTTTCGGGAAACACATATTAACGGCATATTGTTACAATGTGTTCTGTTGACTTTCAGTTTCTTGTGTAGTCTATGCCAGGCCAGACCAATATACAGCCATTTTCATTTATCATTATTATTTCTGAAATTACTATACTATGAAACTGATTTATACTATCCATTTGCACTTACACATACCTACCACATACACATAATGTATCAAAATTTACTTCTATTCTCAGGAAAAAGAGATTGCCTTAAACATGATGGAGAAATGATCTCCCCTCTGCAGTTTGAGCAAAGGGGTGGAAAAGAATCAAGCAAGTGCTGGAAAACAAGTATATTATGCCAAGGCAAACCCCTCAAGAGTCTCATGGAGGTAAGAACAGGAAGAGATCAGCACATTAGCTTCAGTACTTCAATACATTTAGTCAAAATATGAAACAGTATCCTTACAATTCTGTGACTTAAATTATCTTCTTTAAAAAAATAACTTTATTTTCTCTGTGCTTTTTCTTCAGATGGAAATTTTGAAGATACCTAAGGTTAACGGAAAATTTACCCTTCGTAAATGATGTGCCGTGCACCATTTATTCAGCATTTTCTGTGTCTCAATATACTGAGCTGAAAAATCGACTAATTTTGTTCCACTTTCAATAAAGTCAGTCAATGAATGGGGTGTTGTAGTGTGAAATAAAGCTTGCCTATTACATTTTATTGTTACCTTTACATGAAGAGGGCAGCACTGTCTCATAAGAAGCTCAGAAAGTGAAGGTGAGTTATAAATACAGTATCATATGTGTTCAGTCTACTACACACAGCATAACAGATAGTCTAGAGTGAGATAAAGACAGAGATATATGACTTATGTCTGATTATAATATCAAAAGGTACTAAATGAGAGCTTCCCTCTGATAGTGCACTTTGTTATACTTTGTTTTATTGTATTGAACGTTTCAAAATATTATATTCTGTATTGTTAAAGTTAAATTAATTGATAAATATTACCTAAATACAATTGCTCTTTACATTAGGTGTCCCATACAGAAACTGGGCACTTGTTTCTGGCTATTTATCATAAAAATGATAGAAAGTGGGCAATGGAGGAGGACAATCACTCTAGCCAGCACCGTAGGCCAAAAATACTGTTTTTAAATCAATTTAAATAAATAAAATACATTTTCTAAAAAACATCTATTAACACTACAACTTCACCATTATAAAATGTCTAGTTTTCCCATTCACACTAGATAAATCACATTTATAATTTTCAAAGCTTACCATTACCAAATAATATGATCTGCAAATTCCACAATCGAGAGGAAGTGACATCTGTGAGCCATGTTCAAATGTCGGCAAGTTCTATTTTCATGTAACATTCATATTTTTTTTACTCATCCTTGATAAAATTGGTCAAGCATGCATGTCCACCATGTCACACAAAATAAAAAGAAAAAAATGTTGTTTATATTTTTGTAATATTTATAGACAAGTCATGGTAACACTTTACAAAAGTTTTAGGCATCATGAACTCAAGCATTTTTTTTTTCTTTACCACATTTCAACTTCAAAATTGTAAAGGAATATTGATGTTGTTTGTTTATGTTTGTCTCTGTGTGAAAGAGGATAACAGTAAAAGGTTTAATAATGTCAACATGTTACTGAAATCTCCTTTCAAGTACAATATTGCTCTGAAAATCCAGTTCCATTAAAATGTTGTAAAAACTATTTGCATGTGGACAAGCAAAAAAAGCATGTCCTTTCTTATACATTGTTTTTTTATTTTTTGATACATAACCACTGGCAGCATTCAGTTTCGTTTCTCTGAAAGTGGGAGGGGAAGTTTTGCACCACAAACAACTCAACATGGTGGAACCCGTCCACTTCCTGCTGTTCAAATAATGCAGATAATACGACAACCACCTCCATAAAATGATTATTTCAGAGCGTTCCAGTATCTGACTGGCTGAGTGAAAACAGCATAAAGGACAGCAAGGGATAAAAAGAGGAGGATGAAGAAACAAAGCTGTAAGAAGAGACAAGAGACGGAGTTGTCCTCCCTCTGCAAACCCAAGAAGAAGAAACAAGCCACGAGACAAAACTGCCCCAGTGAGTCAAAAGTATTTTTACTAACAAAATGACAGAACAGTGATGAATGTGAAGTAATGAACACGTATGTTCTTTAAAATATGATGAGGTGCACATTTAAAACTTGTAATAGGTTTTTTTTCACTGAACTGATTTAATTGTACTTGTTTCAGAGTCTTCTGCAGGACACAAAAACTCTCAAAATAAATCTCAACTTCCTGTTACATGTGGTCATAAAGAGGGCATCTTGCATTTGAAGAAATATAATAACAGTAGGTGCAGAAACGTTTCTATTTGTTAAAGAATTCAGTAGTTTATGAGGAGCTAAGCTCTTGAATGTCTCAAATAACATCCAGAAGCTCTAAATCTAGTCGTTTCAATAGTGGCTGAATAAACAGTTTTTCTGACCTTAGAACAGAAGTGCATCTTCAGTGAAGGCCAGTGGTTCAAGCCCACTGAGTTTGAGAGGTTTGGGATGAAGGACAGGAACAAAAAGTGGAGAACCAGCATCCTTTGCAAAGGCATTCCACTCCAGAAACTCATAGAGGTGCAAAAAAACATTTCAATAATTAGTTGAAACTGTTAGTATGCTCTTGTGTGCAATTATAATTAGCATTTAAAAAAATAAATAAATAAATAAATAAAACATGGCCTTTGTGATTGGGGAGTTGGAACTCATTTGAGAAATTAAAGTTAAATACCAGTTCCTTGATATAAAAAATGACACCGTGAAGATAACATAACACTAATGATGACATTTAAATAAGTTTATGACATAGTCTAACTTTGTGCTCTTTTCTATTCATAGGATGGTTTTCTTTTATCTAAAAGCTTTCAGAAAAGCAAGGTTCAGGATGCACAGGTTTGGATGCTTTTCAGATTTGATGGAGGAATTAACCTTTCTAGACTGAAGCTTTCAAATGTGAAATAAGTTAAAGGCACAATATGTAAGATTTTTTTTTAATTCAAATATCCAAAAACCACTAAAACAGTGTTAAATATTTTGTTGTCTTGTGTACTAGGGCTGAACGATGTTTAGATTCTTCAATTCTCAGTCGACAAAAGCGATTCTTGGTGCGATTATGAAATCGCAAAGGCTGCGATTGTTTTTTTATGCGCAGCTTGTCAATGAAGTATGGATCCAAATGCTAATCCATCTGAAAGCACAGAGAGTTTGGATCGCTTATAATGTGCATTTGAAAAAGCAACACGCGTTAAACATCTTTCCAGACATGAGAAGCATCATCAACATCTTGTCCAACAAAAGACATTTAATAACATGTTTTTACTCCAAACTTCATAACGACAGTTGAGCATCCTTCTGTGAGATGATGTGGCTTCTTACACAGAATAATGCAGTCGTGTGTTTATTAGTCATGTTTAATCAAACAAAGCATTTCAATCTTCTGTTTATTCAGCTACAGTGATAGTATGGGATTTCCTGGAACGACGCGTGTTCTACTTCGGCAGCAGGGCATATTTGCAGTTTCTGAAAGTCCTACAGCTTTCAGATGGAGCAGCATTTACTACACTGTTAGACATTTCAAGGGGTTTTTACAGTTACTTACTGACAACACTGTTGCCAGTAAGTTACTGTAATTAAGATTTACAGTACTATAACCGTATTTCAGTTTTACAGTAACTACATGATACTGTAATTATGTAATGCGGTGCAATTACTGTAAAAAACCCAGGTAATCAGTACACTACTGTAATTATTTGTCCTAAATATAGATTTCATAATTTTTATATAGAATTATAGAATTAATTTAATAAAGTACTACTGAGATACAATTCACACAAAATTATTCCAAAATATCATTTTATTTTTTATTTAGAACATTGCATATGTCACAAAATAAACAGTCTGCCAATGCTGGAAAGGATGTGTTAAAAATGAAATTTTTTACACATTAATGGGAGAGTTTAGGGACAACATTTTTTGTGTTAATTTTAACTCATTAAGCTGTTATTGTTTGTAACAAAATAAATGTGTCAAAAAGGTTAGCACAAAGATGTGTAAATGTGTTAAATTAACACATTATGTGTTGTCCTTCACTACATGCATTATGTTAAAAAACATAAAATGATGTAAAGTCAATGGTTGTTTAGCTTATTGTCAAAAAAATATTATAATTAAATATCAAAAATTACATTCATGAAACTGCAAAATATAAATACATTTTTAAGCAGTCAAAAATGAAATGCCCAACACAGGACAAAACAGTTCTTTTCTCAATCTCATTAGGTAACATGACACATAACTACACTTTCAAAATCATTTCACTATTTCCAAAATTTGATTAATGTACACTGGTGGCCAAAAGTATTTAAGTGTCTTAATGTTTTTGAAAGAAGACTGTTATCTTCTTATTATCAATGTTCTCCACTAAATTAAAAAAAAAAGACAACACACCGTTTTTGTCCACCTTTGGAAATAAACAAACTTCTCCAAAGATTGGTTCCAGTTCAGAACTTGACAACATCAGAATGTTTCCTGGTCTGTCCACGAAAACAAATGTACTCAGTTCCTCAAAGGAGATTCGGGCTCTAACACTATATAAAAACATGAGTGAGAGAGAGAAAGGAGAGAATTCCATATTAGTGTCAAATTATTTTTAACCTCCGTTTTGAAATCTTTTTTTTTTTTACTATAACTTAAAGGGTTAGTTCACCCAAAAATGAAAATTCTGTCATTTATTACTTACCCTCATGTCATTTATTACTTACCCTCATGCCGTTCCACATGTGTAAGACCTTCGTTCATCTTCAGAACACAAATTAAGATATTTTTGTTGAATAGCATAGGGAGCAATGACATTTCCTCTCTCAAGATCCATTAATGTACTAAAAACATATTTAAATCAGTTCATGTGAGTACAGTGGTTCAATATTAATATTATAAAGCCATGAGAATATTTTTGGTGCACCAAAAAAACAAAATAACGACTTATATAGTGATGGCCGATTTCAAAACACTGCTTCATGAAGCTTTGGAGCGTTATGAATCTTTTGTGTCGAATCAGTGGTTCGAAGCGCCAAAGTCACATGATTTCAGCCGGTTGAAATCGGCCATCACTATATAAGTCGCACCAAAAATATTCTTGTTGTTTTATAATATTAATATTGAGCTACTGTACTCACATGAACTGATTTAAATATGTTTTTAGTAAATTAATGGATCTTGAGAGAGGAAATGTCATTGCTGGCTATGGAGGCCTCATTGAGCCATCGAATTTTGTGTTCTGAAGATGAATGAAGGTCTTACGGATGTGGAACGACATGAGGATGAGTAATTAATGAAATATTTTCATTTTTGGGTGAACTAACCCTTTAAGAATATTTATATATATATTTAAGTAACATATTTTTGTCAATAGCATATTCAAAAATTTTAGCTGAATTGTAAATTAAATTATGCCAGATTAAATTAATACTTACATATCCTAAATTCTGTCCAAAAATGCTGAGATCCGTAGAGAGAAAGATTGTAATCGATGATTTAGCCAATTTCAGCCTGTCTGGAGGGAAGGGGGAGCTGTGTGAGATAAATACACAGTAAGACGCATGCAAGAAATCATTATGTGATGATTTTTCTCCTCCCTACAGTAGTTAACCCACCTGTGCGCTGATATTAGGACCTTCCTGGTCAGTTGGGACTGCAATGGTTGAGTCTTCGGCCTAATAAAAGATCAAAATAATTCAAAAGTATAAACGTCTCGGTTACATAGGTAACCCTCGTTCCCTGAAGGAGGGAACGGAGACGTACGTCGGACAGACTGACGAATAGGAATCTCGCTAGAGAGGCCAATCTACTTCGAGTGTAACTAAACGAGCCAATGCACATTGGCATGCAATCATATGCATCAGCTGCTTACCTCGCAGCGCGGGTATATAATGAGCAGCAGGTGCGTTGCATCTTCAGGTTTTCGCTGAGGAGCCGAACCGAGCAGGCGGCAGCATCAGCAGGACAACGCCTGTGGCGACGGGACGTACGTCTCCGTTCCCTCCTTCAGGGAACGAGGGTTACCTATGTAACCGAGACGTTCCCATTCAGTCGGTCACGTTCGACGTACGTCGGACAGACCGACGAATAGGAATCCCTACCAAAGCGCCACAGGAGCTGCCCTCTTTCAGCGCTCTGTCGTGAGCCACCTGAACCCCCTTGCCTAAGGACGGTGGGACCAGGCTCACGCAGAGAGGGTCGATCACTGTTGTTCCCAAAACCCAGCAGCCGTGGAAAAAGCCATATGGGATCCCCGTAGGGTCACACATATGGAACCCAGCCTAAATCCGGTTCTCAAGGATACAACGGAGTATAGGCCTGGCGCCAGACGCTCCGCCACGTCGGCTGCCGAAGGGTAACCGGAGGACTCAACAGGGTCTGCCCGTAGGGACTCTCTGGAGAATAGAATGCGCATGTAACGCAGCAAGCCGACACTAAGCCGGGGCCTCTCCGTGCCTCTGACCTGAGGCGAGAACACGGGAGGAGACCGGCTCGACACGAAGGCTATAGTATCTAGCGAACGTGTTAGGTGTCGCCCAGCCCGCAGCTCTACAAATGTCTGTTAGCGAGGCGCCACGAGCCAGCGCCCAGGAGGATGCCACACCTCTCGTGGAGTGGGCATGCAACCTGAGCGGGCAGGGCACGCCCTGAGCTTGGTAAGCCAGGGCGATGGCATCCACTATCCAGTGGGCCATCCTCTGCTTGGAGACAGCCTTTCCCTTCTGCTGGCCTCCGTAACAGACAAAGAGCTGGTCTGAGGTCCTGAAGCTTCGAGTTCTGTCTAAGTACAGTCGCAAGGCGCGAACTGGACAGAGCAAAGCCAGGGCTGGGTCTGCCTCCTCCGAGGGCAGCGCTTGCAGGCTCACTACCTGGTCCCTGAAGGGAGTGGTAGGAACCTTGGGCACGTAGCCAGGCCGGGGTCTCAGTACCACGTGGCTGTCATCCGGCCCGAACTCTAGGCACGATTCGTCGACCGAAAATGACTGCAGGTCCCCTACCCTCTTGATGGAGGCCAATGCCACCAGCAGCAAAGTCTTCATAGAGAGAATCTTTAAGTCTGCTGACAGCAAAGGCTCAAAGGGAGCAATCTGGAGTGCTCTGAGCACCAGAGTAAGGTCCCAAGAGGGTATGGAGGGGGACGAGGAGGATTTAACCGTCTCGCCCCCCTAAGGAACCTGGTGACCAGGTCGTGCTGACCAACAGATTTGCCATCTATGTGGTCGTGGTAAGCGGATATGGCAGCAGTATGGACTTTGAGGGTGGAGGGGGACAGCCTACGCTCCAACCCTTGCTGCAAGAAGGAAAGCACGACTCCGATCGAGCATCTTCGGGGGTCTTCTCGGCGAGAAGAACACCACTCGACGAACAGGTTCCACTTCGAGGCGTAAGCGCGTCTCGTAGACAGTGCACGTGCCGAAGTGATGGTGTTAAGTACCTCAGGGGGTAAGTCACCTAGAACCTCCGCGTCCCGTCCAGGGACCAGACATGGAGTTTCCAGAGGTCTGGACGCGGGTGCCAAAGAGTGCCCCGTCTCTGAGAGAGGAGGTCCTTCCTCAGAGGGATGGGCCAGGGAGGGGCTGTCGCGAGGTGTGAGAGTTCTGGGAACCAGGTCCGTTTGGGCCAGTAAGGCGCAACTAACAAGACCTGCTCCTCGTCCTCCCTGACTTTGCACAGGGTCTGTGCAAGTAGGCTCACTGGGGGAAACGCATATTTGCGCAGGCCCCGGGGCCAGCTGTGAGCCAGTGCATCTGTCCCGAGTGTTCCCTCGGTCAGAGAGTAAAACAACTGGCAGTGGGAGGTTTCTGGTGAGGCAAACAGGTCTACCTGAGCCTCTCCGAACTCTCTCCAGATCAGCTGAACCACCTGGGGGTGGAGTCGCCACTCTCCGGGCAGCGCAGCTCGTGATAGCTCGTCGGCCACACGGTTGAGCACACCGGGGACATGAATGGCGCGAAGCAACCTCAGATGCTTCCGACTCCACAGGAGGAGATGGTGGGCGAGTTGCGACATGCGACGGGAGCGTAGACCACCTTGGCGGTTGATGTACGCAACGGTCGCAGTGTTGTCCGTACGGACCAGTACATGCTTGTCGCGAAGCAGGCCTTTGAGGCGGCTCAGCGCAAAGCGTACTGCCAGCAACTCGAGGCAATTGATGTGCCAATGCAGATGGGGTCCCGTCCAAACCCCTGACACTGCATGCCCGTTGTACGTGGCACCCCAGCCGGTGGCAGAAGCATCTGTGAACACCACAGCATGCCGGGACACCTGTTCTAGGGGCACTCCTGCCCGAAGAAACAAGGGGTCCGACCACAGGCTGAAGGTACGGCGGCACTCCTGAGTGATTGGCACCCGGAACGTGCCGCGTTGCCACGCCCATCTCGGGACTTGGCCGTGAAGCCAGTGCTGAAGCGGTTTCATATGAAGCAGACCGAGCGGTGTTACAGCCGCTGCAGCCGCCATATGCCCCAGGAGCCTTCAGTTCAAAACTTCAGTGGGACCGCTGTCCTGCCATTGAACGTATTCAGGCAGTTCAACACCGACCGAGCACGTTCCTCTGTGAGGCGTGCTACCCGTTCGACCGAATCCAACTCCATACCGAGAAAAGAGATCCTCTGCACTGGGGCGAGTTTGCTCTTCTCCCAGTTGACCTGAAGCCCCAACTGGCTGAGGTGCCTGAGCACTAAGTCCCTGTGTTCGCACAACTGATCCCGAGACTGTGCTAGAATGAGCCAGTCGTCCAGGTAGTTGAGAATGCGAACACCCTGTTCTCTCATTGGAACAAGGGCTCCCTCCACGACTTTCGTGAAGACGCGGGGAGACAGGGCCAGCCCGAAGGGTAAGACTCTGTACTGATATGCTCGACCTTCGAACGCGAATCTCAGGAATGGCCTGTGTCGCGGAAGAATCGAAACATGAAAGTACGCGTCCTTCAGGTCGATCGCTGCAAACCAATCTTGGGGACGGATGCACTCGAAAATGCGTTTCTGCGTAAGCATTTTGAACGGTAGCTTGTGAAGGCTCCGATTCAAAACTCGCAGGTCCAAGATCGGTCGTAACCCGCCGCTTTTCTTGGGTACAATGAAGTAGGGGCTGTAGAACCCTGACCTCAAATCGGCTGGAGGGACCGGCTCTATCGCGTCCTTCGCCAGTAGGACTGCGATCTCCGCACGCAGAACAGGGGCATCGACATCTTTCACTGAAGTGAAGAGGACGCCCCTGAACTTGGGGGGACGCCGGGCGAACTGAATCGCATAGCCGAGCCTGATGGTCCGGAGGAGCCAGCGAGAAGCGGTGCAGTCACCACCTCCTGAAGAGCAGTCCCCTCCATCTCCGGGTCGCCCGTCCTAGGGCCGCTTGGACTTGGCCTTGCCACCCTTCTTCTTGGGGGGTGGCTGGACGGGCTGGGCACCCCGCCCGCGACCGGCTCCACGGCGCCGCTTGGATGGAGGCTGCTGCTGCTGGGGCGCGGGAGCGGGGGCGGCTGCAGGGGGGCGCCCTCGGCGACGGGTAGTCTGAGGTGCCGCCGGCGGTGGAGGTGCAGCAGCTGACCGCCTCGGCAGGATGTGACTGATGGCCTCAGACTGCCTTTGTACAGCCGAGAACTGTTGGGCAAAGTTCTCGACCGCGTCGCCGAAAAGGCCGGTCTGGGACACGGGGGAATTAAGAAACCTGACCTTGTCGGTATCCCTCATGTCCGCAAGACACAGCCAGAGATGGCGTTCCTGGACCACCATAGTGGACATCGCACGACCCACTGACCGCGCCGTAACCTTCGTCGCTCGAAGCGCGAGGTCCGTCGCGGCACGAAGTTCCTGGAGAACTTGTGGATCATGACCACCCTCGTGCAGGTCCCTCAGTGCCTTGGCCTGATGGACCTGCAACAACGCCATAGCGTGTAAGGCAGAGGCAGCTTCCCCACAGGCCTGATAAGCCTTGCCGGTAAGATCCGACGAGTACTTACAGGCCCGGGAAGGGAGAGACGGCTCCCCCCGCCAGGTGGAGTTAGGGCACAGTTGCATAGCAACGGCCCGTTCCACAGGGGGTATGCGCGTGTAACCCTTCGCTGCCCCGCCATCAAGGGTGGTGAGGGAGGAGGACCCACCGACACGGTTTCGGGCAGTAAAAGGTGCCGTCCACGTGCCTGTGAGCTCCTCATGCACCTCCGGGAAGAAGGGCACTGGGGTGGGGGGCTGAAAACCAGCCCTGGCCACCCCGAGATACCAGTCATCCAACCTCGAGGGTTCGGGACACAGTGGAGGAAGCATAGCCATCATTTCCGGGTCCGTTTCGGGCACAGTTGTCACCCCCGAAGGAGGCAACTGCGCCGACTCATCCTCCCCAGAAGTATCAGGCTCACCCTCCGATGCAGCGATCGACATCCGGTCGTCTGGGGGAGCTCCGAAGGAAACGGATGGTACACACCTCTGGGGTACACTTCCGCGGGCAGCTCTACTGGCTGCGGAGTGCACGAGGGGGGAGGGTTCCTAGGGGGTTGGTTCCCCGAAGGAAGCGCCCTCACCGTTATCCTCAAGTCACCAGCCCCGCCGCTCGCAGCAACCCTCTGAGGAGGATTGGAGCGAGGCGTCGGGACCGGGACTCCACCCCTTTGCAGAAAGTGGAGTCTCGACCGCAACTCCGCGATGGTCATCATCCCACAATGGGTACATGACTCATCCACAAACGCTGCCTCAGCGTGCCTTAAGCCCAAGCACGCGATACAGCGCTGGTGACCATCCCGAGGCGCCAGGTAACGACCGCATCCAGAAACACACAAGTAGAACGACATCTTTAAAAAGACGCGAACTACTCGTGTTAGCTCTTTCAAGGACTGACTCTTTTAGGTGCTGAAGCACGCAGGGGAATAGCCGCTGCAGCACAGACAGGGAATGTGCAGCCTGTCGTGTGCACTCTCCTTCAAGGCGCTCCTCTTACCAGCTGTAACAACAGCTTTTTAGCGCTCTAGGCGCACCGTTTCACCAGCCGTGAGAATGGCCTTCACGATGATTACAGCTTTGCTCAATCAAACAAAAGGCAAAAACAAAAACAAAAGGAGAATCGGCCCCGCTGCTGCGCTGTCCGCCTGCACCTCGCAACAAAGAGACGTCTTGAAGAGAGACTCGTTCACCACACTCGCTTTCAGTAGCTGTCTTCATGGAAGGTTTGGCTCCGAAGCGAAAAGCTGAAGATGCAACGCACCTGCTGCTCATTATATACCCGCGCTGCGAGGTAAGCAGCTGATGCATATGATTGCATGCCAATGTGCATTGGCTCGTTTAGTTACACTCGAAGTAGATTGGCCTCTCTAGCGAGATTCCTATTCGTCGGTCTGTCCGACGTACGTCGAACGTGACCGACTGAATGGGAACTAAAGTTGTTTATAATGCTAAATTTGGTATGAATGATTTAGTGAGAGTTTTAATGCAGTGCTTACCTGGATAAATGTAATCTGGTGAGACTGAACATAGAAAATGGTTCATCTTCTGATTGGTTAATTTGCTATATAATAAATAAAACGTTTGAAATTATGTAAGTCACTTGTTTGATAAAAAAGTTAGCAAATTTATAATGCTACATAGTCTGCACCAGTGAATCCACTGTTTGCTTCACATATTGCTAATTCAACAATGCTAGTGACATTAGCTGTGCTTCAGCTATACTACGGACAATGACAATGAACTTTATGGCCCGCAAAATGTCGCTGTGGCGCGCTTTTAAACCAGTATTACAATAAAATAGGCAGAAAACATTGCTTTTGTTAAGTCATTTAAGTAACAATATAATTTCAAGTACAGCTTACCTCAGAAATCTTGCTAGCAGTCACCGGCGCTTTGTTGCAGTTGAGACCTTTAAAACTGTCATGATCACTAGTGAGAGTGCCCTAGTCAGCCACTAGAGGGCACTCCATCCTGGACTCTTGTTTTCACCCCTTGGACTACATTACCCAATACTCACTTCTGGACTCATTATCCCACTCATTGCACTCAGCTGTTTTGTGTTTCATAGTGTCTGTCTATTTATACTCAGTTGTTTCTGTCCTTGGTTGTGGTTTGTTGTATTGTGACGTGCACTTTTGTTTCTCTGGTCTTTTGTTTTGTGGACTGTTTTCTGGATTTTGACCCCTGCCTGTTTTGGATTTATGATTGTGGATTGCCCAAATAAATGCTGCAATTGGATCCGTCTTTTGTTTCTGTGTGTACCGTGACAAAAACACGCATACATAAATTGTAGTAAATATTAAATTCCATAATCTAGCAAAATCTTTTGTCAAATGAAATGTTAACGCAGTTTACCGTGGTAAAGAGGTTTTTTGTTTTTTTTTTTTTTAACTTGTTTGCTGGTCTCTCTCTCTCTCGGGGGTAAGTCTTCATGGGGTGCATCAGTACACTGACCGCAGACTGTGGCGCTGCCGCGCTGGTTCCGTCTCTATCCCCGGGCGCGAACGACGCGATTCAACAAAAGACAGAACCCATTACAATCACTGTTTGCGCTGAATGCTCCGGCGCGACACGACAAATCCCAGACAGTATAACGTTACTGATGCCCCGTTATATGTACGGTATTCAGAGTCCGAGTCCAAGCGCTCGCGCTATTTCTGACACAAGGGACAAACAGGTTTGCATTTTGTAAAGGTCCGATAGCTTCAGTGTGTCCAATAAAGACAGTCACGGGCTATTATCGTTGTAGACACGCGGTGTAAGCCAAATAATGTCAAACCAAATGTACAGAAAGAGGAAAATAAAAAAAATGGAGCCAAAGGATCCGTTACAGCAAATACAGTAGTATACTGCACATTTAAAAATACAGTAAATCGCTGTATGTAGTGTGTAACGTCACAGAAAATTCCCATGATGCAAAGGGAATCACAGTTATTTACTGTAAAGAGAATTAGCAGTATAATACTGGGTGATATATGGTAAATAACTGTAGAAATTACAGAAATGTCTAACAGTGTACTGATCACAGAGCCGTACAGCTCTGACAAGCTGTGTATAAAATAATCGCAGCCTTTGCCAAATCACGTGCCATAAAATTTGCGATAATTCGCTATATATGATTGCCGTCGGATTCTTTTCCACCAGCTGTGAGGTGAAGACGACAACTCCCAATCTCGGCGCCATCAAACTACGCCTTTGTTTTGAATAGGGGACCTCTAGTGGCAAAAAATTACATATTGTGCCTTTAAGAGTGACCATGATGTTCATCAAAATTTCTCCTTTTATGTTCTGCAGAAAAAAAAAAGCCCTGTTTGTTTGGAACAACAAGGTGAGTAAATTATGAAAAAAGAAAAAAAAAAGTTTGTTTGTTTGTTTTTAAATAGAAAATAAATATTCCTTTAGATCTTACAACTTTTATTCAGAATAGAGATAATAAAATATTCTGTTTCCTGAATGTTTGTGTATTTGTTGTAGAATCAGATGAAAAGATCAATGACAGTCAAGGTATTGATGATGATAATGATGAAGATGATGCTATTGACATGAGCGTGTTTGAAGGTCCAACCCTACCTGTTACTTGTGGTTCTGACTCCGGCATCCTACACAAATGTCGCTTTGCCAAAGGTGTGTGAGTGGGAATGCTTTCATAATAATTATTATGAATATGAACTAACTAAAATCTGAAGTGATTCTTAAGATAAGTTATTGTTTTTTTCCTCCTACACTGTAAGAAACAAGTAGAATTTACTCAATTTTTATTTTGCAAGTTTTTGCATGAATATTTTTTAAGTAAATTTCACACACATGGAAATTAAGTAAATCTACTTAACTAAGCTGAGTAAAATTAACAAAGGGAACAAGTACATTTAACTTGGCCTGTTAAATTATATTGAGTAATTTTTACTTAAAAATCTGGTGTAATTAATATAATTAAAGGATTAGTTCACTTTCAAATTAAAATTTCCTGGTAATTTACTCACCCCCATGTCATCCAAGATGTCCATGTCCTTCTCTCTTCAGTCAAAAAGAAATTAAGGTTTTTGATGAAAACATTCCAGGATTTTTCTCCATATGGACTTCAATGGACTCCAAACGGTTGAAGGTCAAAATGACAGTTTCAGTGCAGCTTCAAAGCGTTCTACAAGATCCCAGATGAGAAATAAGGGTTTTATCCTGAGAAACCATCACTCATTTTCTAAAAAAAAATAAATACATTTTATACATTTTAACCTTAAATGCTCATCTTGAACTAGCTCTCTTCTTCTCTATTTGAATTCCAGCAGTGTGACACTGCTAAGTGCATTACTGCCCTCCACAGGTCAAAGTTTGAACTAAATTGTCATATACAATATGCTAGTGCAAGTATATAACAATTACTTCAAACTTTGACCTGTGGAGGGCAGTAATACACTTAGCAGTGTCTACACTGCTGGAATTAATTACTCACCCTCATGTCGTTCCACACCTGTAAGACCTTCGTTCATCTTCAACACAAATCAAGATATTTTTGATGAAATCTGAGAGGTATATGACTCGTTCATAGACAGCAATATAACCAACACTTTCAAGGTCCAGAAAGGTACTAAAGACATCGTTAAAACAGTCATGTGACTACAGTGGTTCAACCTTGATGTTATGAAGCGACGAGAACACTTTTTGTGTGCAAAAACAAAAATAAGGACTTTATTCAACAAACTCTTCTCTTCTGTGTCATTCTCATACGTTGTTTACGTCCAGTGCTTCCAGGTTCATCATCCGAACGCCGACTCATTATTGGCTAGCTCCTGCATCAGCATTACACGCATACGTCGTGCAGATCAAATGATCAGCTTTGGCCAATACTGAGCCGGCATTCGAACGTAGAACCTGGAACTGCTGGACGTAAAGAGCATAATGACAAAGAACTGAAGATATTGTTGAATAAAGTCGTTATTTTTGTTGTTTTTTGCACACAAAATGTGTTCTCGTCTCTACATAACATTAAGGTTGAACCACTGTAGTCACATGACTGTTTTAACGATGTATTGAGTACCTTTCCAGACCTTGAAAGTGTTGATTATATTGCTGTCTATGGACTAGTCATATACCTCTCAGATTTCATCAAAAATATTTTAATTTGTGTTCTGAAAATGAACGAAGGTCTTACGGGTGTGGAACGACATGAGGGTGAATAATTAATGACAGAAATAACCATTTAAGGGCAATAATTCATTGTGTTCAGTCCCTCTGAACCGGTTTACAGCAAAGAAGGCATAAAGGATTCTGAAATTCAGAAAACAGACAAAAAAATAAAAATAAAAAAACAGCAAATATTTTTAAATTAATAGTATTTGCATCAACATTATTCATTTCATTCATTTTAAAATGAAACAAATGGGGAATTTTGTTGAAATGGAGACTAACATAAAAACAACCCCGGGAGCATCTGAGTATTAGTTTTCACTGTTCAGCCTTTCGCCCAGAATGAGATCACACAAAACTTTTGTTAAATGAAGTGATTAAAAGAACCTCAACAACGAAACATTATAACCAAAGACTATAGAATAACATCTTAAAGGGACTATAACGTAGGCTCACAAATCAAATCAAACACATTAAAACATCCTGCATGACTGTAATTTCTCATCTCCATTTCCTCACATTAATGCTAGCATGTGGCACGCACACAACATGCAGATAAATATATCGTGACCAAAAATGAATAATTCGTTTCCTTGATTAAGTAAATCTTGGGAAACTATTTAATAGAGAATGAATTATATCGTGCACGACTTGACGTTATTTAAAATGAGGAAACATAACCTGTTCACGTGACGTTATCGTTAATTTGTGGCCGCAAAATAACAAAAATTAAACAAAAAAGATCACGACTTAAGTAACCTATACAAGGTTTTAGCCGTATAACGTTATATATAAAACTTAAAGTTTAAAACTATAAGGCTAACGCTTTACCAAGCTAACTCGTCATTAAGAAGTCTCAACTTTAAATGTGCAAAATTAAGTGAATACAACACAATCTTCGAATGAAATTACATTTACTGAATAAATTAAATAAAAAAAATCGTAATATAATGCAGTTTTTACTGTTGCTTACCTGTCGAAAGCAGATGGAATGGAGTTTGGAGCAGCCGTTGGAGCAGCTTCTTTCCGCACATGCGCAGATTCCTTGATTCAAGACGTACATTTTACATGATTTTGTAAAAGTACTTTATTAATACGTTTAAATATGTCAGAGAATCACAAGTAAAATTTACTTGTCTGTTGGGTGTATAATATTTGCTAGTAAAAATTGAGTATGTATTTAGATTTTACTTATTATTCTAGAGTTTTCATTTTTACAAGATTATTTTTAGCAAAAGATGCATGATTTTTCCTGTTTTATTTACTTAGCCATAAAATCATTTTTACAGTGTACATATTGACAATGCATATAAATACAGTGCTTGACTGTAGTGGTACAAGACTCTTCACTCAGTTTTGTATTTATCCCAGGGCACTGTGGGAGATGCATAAGAACAGAGAACTTCTGGCTGAGCCCTGAGGATTTCATCAAATTGAACAAACAAGATGGAACATGGAGGAAAGATATTGTGTCCCATGGAATGCCTCTTGGGAAACTTATAACGGTAAAAGAAAATGTTAAATAGGAAAAAAGAACATTTAAAAATTCTGATTTAAATGGAGAAATTCAGAGAAATAAACAGTAGCTTTCATCACCCGTTCCTCATGCAAAGCTATTTTGTGGCTTCAGAAGACTTAATACGTGATACAGAAAACAAAGCATAGTGACTACTTTTTAATCTTTTTGAAGCTTGAGAGTATGTAGGCCAGTGGTTCTCAACTAGTTTGGCCACAGCGCCCACATTTTCTCATGTCATTAACAGACTCAAATCTCAAAAATGATTGACAGACACCCAGGTATACCGTCCCACTTTACTAAACACACACATAAAATGTAATAATATCACTAACACAGATGAATAAACAGAATAAGGTAAGACTATTAAATAGCAGTCCCAAACTAAATTTGTTAATACAATAAAGTTAGTAAGTTAGTAAATGGTTATTGTTTTTGTTGTTTTGACCCAAACACAGCCCTGACTAAAACAACATGTAACCAAATTCAAGGTTGTTTTGGCTAGAAGAGCCAGACTATATTGGGTCTATCCAGAAATGGATAATGAAAATGTCAAGGTCAAAGTGACAGAGATCTGCAAAGGATTGTACCAGAAACAATGAGTGAGGCGGTGGATGGTAGCTCACAGATTAGGCAAGCCAGTGTCGGGTTGAGCAAGTGTCTATCATCCACTTAGCACTGTGCTGCTGGTTAAGAGACTTCCACTGTGGACAAGCCAAATATGCAAACCTTAATAGCTTAAAGATTACATGGGCAAACAAACTATTTTCAAATTTAGAAGGAGAAAAGCAGAGCTTTTTTCTCTCTTTTTATGGTAGGTCTACTTTTCTTTTTAAATTATGTTCTATTAATGCCAGAGGTTTGAGGAACATTCTTTCTTTTCTGCAAAGAATGCAAAAGTGACTTAATTTTCGTTTTTGCCCTGAGGATTTTAATTTTAGGAAAAACAATTGAGGTTGAGGTGAGAAAAATAAATGGAGGTGAGATGTGGTTAGCTCAAATCAGTCAGCTGGAGTTATAGTTTTGTCACATAATTTCCAAAGAAAATGTGTGTGGAGCAAGGGCAACTCTAAAGGTCATCGGATAATACTACTGATTGATGTAAATGATTGAAAATGCATTATTGTTAATGTTTAAGAGTACTTTTTGAAAGATGCAATCACATTGAAATTAGGTGAAATTGAAAAGCGTCAACTATGAGAAATAACCCTAATGCTAAATGAATCATTTAGCATGACTTTATTTGGTCATGAATGGATCCATGGATAGATGCCATCCTAAAGCAAACAGTCAATCCAATCTTTTACATTTAAGTTACAGTCTTGTCTTGATTGATATTTGTGAAATAAAAAAAATAAAAAAAAACTCAAATAAGCAGTTTACTTGGAGCAACAAAAATGTCTAATTACAGTCACATATTGACCTTTTGGTTGATTTCTTCACACTTAGAACCTTTTATTTTAGATATATTGCCTGCTGCTTTAACTGACCATACAGTTATAAGTCTTAAAGTTGCATTATGCATAAGAAGCATAGAATTATTAGAGGATACTGAAAGATCAATAATTCACTGCTAAATTATGAAGACTTGAAATCTGAGTTTCCATAATCATTGGATCTCTGCAGTTAATAATGGTGAATTTGGGTTTGGGTTGAATTTAAACAATGGGAACATGGTTGTTAGGACTTATGATAAAAGCCATTAAAAGAAGCGCAGACTTAATTGAAATTTCATTGGAAATTAATAATTTAATAGAGAGAGGAACTTTCACTATTGATGATTAGGCCTCTTTGAATAAACTCCTCTACTAAAAACTGTTTTACTATCACTTTTTTAGCATTATGTCTAATGAGCATCTATTGAAGGGTAGTTCACCAAAAAAAGAATATTCTGTCATTAATTACTCACCCTCGTGTCGTTCCACACCCGTAAGACCTTCGTTCATCTTCAGAACACAAATTAAGGTATTTTTTATCAAATCCAATGGCTCAGTGAGACCTGCATTGACAGCAAGATAATTAACACTTTCAGTGCCCAGAAAGCTATAAAGACATATTTAAAACACCTCATGTGACTACAGTGGTTCAACCTTAATGTTATGAATACTTTTTGTGCACCAAAAAAACAAAATAAAGAATTTATTCAACAATATCTAGTGATAAGTGATTTCAAAACACTGCTTCATGAAGCTTTGAAGCTTTACGAATCTTTTGTTTCGAATCAGTGGTTCTTAAGAATCAAACCTTACCATGTATGGCATTTCAAGAAATATAATAACAAATAAGAAATGTTTGTGCACAAATATGTGTGTGTGTCATCAACTTCTGGTTGTGTGTAAGAGTGTCAGTGTGTCCAAGGACTACTTCTTCAAGATAGGTGATGTGCACAATGGAAAAATCCCAAGACACAAAGAAAGTCCAAAAGTGAAGCCCAAGAAATGAGAAATTATTTAACATGTATGCTCTGAACCACTGATGCAATTTGTGGAGGCTTCTGTTGATCTTTGCTGAAGTGTCTTGATGAGAGAGAACCAGTTTGAGTCAGAAGATATTTGATGAATAGAAAGAGAGGGCCACAGCCTTGCACAAAGACTTCTAAGTTCTTAACATTGGACTTCCTCCAAATTCTGACATGAAGAATTCTTGTAATGATGCAAAAACAATCACCAATTAAGACGGTCAGTTTGTCTGGATTGCTGTCTGTGGCCAAGCGTTTTTGTACAAACAATACTGATGTTCTCACATACTTTCCAGAAAGGCGTTTTGGAACCACATACAGTTAACTGTGATTGTGAGATCTGCCAAGAACTGGATCAATACCTAGTAAGACATTACACAGTTACACAGTCATGTCCAAACATCAGCATGACCATCGAAATTCATCACAAAAATTTGAAAAATTATTTCTAAAATGTGCTTTGTCATTTCTTTATGAACTCTTGTCCCAGCAGAATGATGATGTGTGTTTCGTGTGTGAGTCTGAGGGAGATCTTGTGTGTTGTGACGAGTGTCCACGAGCTTTTCATTCACACTGTCATCTACCAGCTGCAGACGGAGACTCACTTGGGTGAGAGAGAGAGAAATCATGCTGGTTTAGACAAACTAAACATTTGACTTTGTGTAATATTGTGTATTTTGTCTGTACAGAAGCCAGTGGAGCTGCACATTCTGTGTGATGAAGAATATGAAAGATTCCAGTCAAAAGACCCAACAGGAAGTTTTGAGCAGTCCAGTCTCTCAGTACACACTGGTTTGTGCAAAACGTTTTGTCCTTACAATGGAAGTCAATGGGTTCCTAAATAACATTTATTTACCGTATAGTTGAAAAATTTCAACTTTTTGTGTGAACTAACACTTACATGTATGTTTGTTTCTTTTTTCTCTTTCAGCACTGCCAGTGTTTGCTGTTACACTTGCTACATGAGAACATGACTGACCCCTGCACCAATGTAAGTATCATCTTTATCATCTTCATCTGTCTGTTTAAATATACATGTATGTGACGTCTGCACTGCTGGTGTTCAGGTTCCAGGACACAGTGAGAATATTTGTGGTCCCATGATGCTGGGCAGAGTGAAGCTGAACCTGGAGAATAACGATTATCAAACAGTGCAAGAGTTTGTCTCCGATATTGAATACGTTTTTCACCACTACACATCCAAAAGGGTGAGTTTCACTCGGGCTTGCAAATGTTATGTTACAGGAGTCTTACAAATTTGCATATTGTCCTATTTACATTGACTGAATTCTGATTTTTCTTTCTCTTCTCTGTAGGACAGTGACTTTAGTAGAATGACCTCTAGGCTGAAGGAAATGTTTGAAACCATCTTTAAGCTCACATAGGACTGAAACGACAAGCTGACATTATCAAAAACTCAGACAATAAAAAACTGTCAACAATTTTTTGTTGTTGTTTGATGTCATATGACCAGTTTTAAGGGCCTGCAATAATGTGATTTGACGAGTGGGGCGCTGTAGCCCAAGATAGCCCTCCCAGATTCAATCCAACAGAAGAAGACACTAGTGATGGGAGAAATAAAGCGTTTTGAAACTTGCACAAGTTCTGAAAAGTGGAGCCAAAGCATTTCGATCGCTCCTTGGTGGCTGGGTCCAGTATAGGTCATAAACCCTCTCTAGGCTAGTAATTGAATGGGACGTGAGCCAAACTAAAAAAAAAATCCAATTACACTTCAAATAATTTATTTTCTACAGTCTGATACACATTTATAAACCACAGACCCTTAAAAAGTCGTAAAGTATTAAATTAGATCTTTAAAATTTAAGGACATAAAGGTCTTAAAGAGTATTAGATTTTTTAAATTTAAGGCCATAAAAGTCTTAAAAAGTCTTATTTTTACTTATGAGAGGTCTTAAAGGGTTAGTTCACCCAAAAATGAAAATAATGTCATTTATAATGTCATTAAGACCTTCATTAATCTTCAGAACACAAATTAAGATATTTTGGTTGAAATCCGATGGCTCCGTGAGGCCTTCATAGGGAGCAATGACATTTCCTCTCTCAAAATCCATTAAGGTACTAAAAACATATTTAAATCAGTTCAGGTGAGTACAGTGGTTCAATATTGATATTAAAAAGCAACAAGAATATTTTTGGTGCGCCAAAAAAAACAAGAAAATAATGACTTATTTGATATGGCCGATTTCAAAACACTGCTTCATTAAGCTTCGGAGTGTTATGAATCAGCGTATCGAATCAGGATCACATGTCAAACAGCCAAACTCATGGCTAAATTGCTGAAATCATGTGACTTTGGTGCTTCGAACAGCTGATTCAACACAAAAGATTCATAACGCTCCGATGCTTCCTGAAGCAGTGTTTTGAAATCGGCCATGTAAATTCAGTTGTATGTTCATACTTATATGAACAATATGTCTCATCTGTGATGACATAGTAGCCTAGTTCAGTGGCTCTCAAACCTGTCCTGGGGACTCCACTACTGCACATCTTGCATGTCTCCCTCATCTAAAGCCCGGGATACACTGCACATTTTTTGGCTCGTGAAACAATCGTGGCTATTTCTGTAATCGTGGCTCTTAATCGGTGGTCCTATGTCATACAGTGAGAGCGGTACAAAGACAGCTGTTTTCCCGGTCTTGCGACCAAAGATAGCACCATCATTTTCTGACAGTGTCAGATATTCAGCATGATCAACACACAGTGTGTTTGCTGCTACGACCTACGTACTGACCAGCCGATGAAAATGTGACATGACACTAAAACATGACACTAAAACTGTTTACCTCAAGCTCTTTTCCCTTCTTCTGCTTTTTATTCTTCTATATAAACTTGCATTGTAGCCTACGAGTCAATAGTCATCTTACAGTCTACATGCATGTCATACCCAAGTTCAGTAGATCCATATCACACAGTTTGATTTGTAATGACCTTATATAATTGCTAAAATCATGCAATGTATCCCGGGCTTAACACACCCAATTCAACTCTTGCAGTCTCTACTAATAAGCTGATAACTTGAATCAAGTGTGTTAGATGAGGGCAATGTGCAAAATGTGCAGTGGTGGGGGGTCCCCAGGACAGGTTTGAGAACTACTTGCCTAGTATGGCAGGGCTTTGAGGGATGGGCAACCTTCGACTTCCATCCAATGGCGGCAGCTTCGACCAGTGGAGGCAGCTTTTCATATCCCTTCTGTTCAGCGCCATCAACAGAGGTGAGAGTGTGTGAAGCAGACAATCAGAATAAGGGGCGTGCCACAATTTTGTGAGTTCCTCGTGGACCTCGGGGAGGGGCCTGGCGGAGTCCCGGCCGGAACCATTTGTCTATTTGGCACAATGTGTCACAATCTTTGGCTGTCCCAGATGAAATTGTCATCATGAAACAATTGTGGCGATTTTTTGTGATTGTGGCTCTTAATTGGTCATCCTATGTCATACAGTGAGATTCAAAGATGGCCGTTTTCCGGTCTTGCGACCAAAGATAGCCTACGATAGTTTTCTGGCAGTGTCAGAAATTCAGCATGATCATCACACAGTGTATCTGTCTTCTACTGACCAGCCAATAAAAATGTGACATGAAATCAACGAGACATGGCGCTAAAACTTAAAACTGCATACCTAAAGCTCTTTTCCCTTGTTTTTCGCCGCTTCCTTTTTTCAGCACACATAAAATTGCCAAAGTGTGATTCAACATAGTGTTTTGTTTAGCACTAATGCAGGCTGATGACGTTTTATTCTTCTATAGAAACTTCCATCGTAGCCTACGAGTCAATAGGTGTCATGATAGTACAGTCTACATGTACCCAAGTTTAGTAGATCCACGTCGCACAGTGTGATTTGTAATGATAACACAGTACTCGTCCCGTATCTAAGGGAACCGAGGTTACGTTAGTAACCGAGTACGTCATTGTTTTAATGATGTGCAAGCTGACATCAAGTGTGTCACTCACGATTACTGTGTGATGTAGGTTTGCAGTATGGATGAATATAGGCCTATGGGTATTTTTGCCCAGATGGGTTTTTATTTAGGCTATATTAGCCAATATGATATAAACGTTATTACAATATCAAAAGTTTTCCCCCAAATATCAGCACGATTGCAAATGTGATATTTATTTTATACAACAGTTAAATGAACAATAGGTTAAGGCTTTAATGCACTTATCACTCTTTATTCATTGTAACATGGCAGCAGTTTTTCTTATTAAAAAGGGCTCCTGATTGTAAAGCAATTGCTCCGGTTATTTGAATTATAGATTCATAAACTATGCAAGATGTAAAAATGAAACAAACAAACAAATAAAAGCATAGCAATGAGTTTAGAAAAAATTCTAAGGTTTCAAAGCCTTGGAAGTTTACAATTTGAATCGATCTGTCATGTTTTTTGCATGGTCCGTTAGCCACAATATTTCAATGTCTACTTATTTATTTAACCCTCTACAGCACAGCGTTGCCCTCAGGCAACGGAAAGTTTTCTTTAGCCCTATGTTTAGTAAATTTTTCTTTAAATGATAACAACCAATTAGAAAGGTCGAGAAAGTACCAAAGAACAGTTCAGTAAGGTGTTGGAGTCAATATCAAGCACCATTTAAAGGTGGGACGTCCTGTTCTGACACATGTTCACAGGAGCACATGGTGTGAGAAGAAGGCAATAGTATTTGCTTTAGTAATCTTATTTAAAACGACATGAACTGTACATAAAAAATATGTGTGCGTGTATGAAGGTGTAGAGAAGCCTTTTGTTAGGTATTATGAAGTTTTTTTTTTATTTTGCATGTTCAGAAATTAAGTTTTTTTTTTCGTTGCCTCAAGGCAACATTGTGCGATATAAGGGGTACATTATATGGCATGACACTACATGATACAGAAATATGCATGTATCAAATACAATATAACAATGTCTTTCAAGTGTTTTTCCCTTTTTACTTAATGATTTCTTGAATTTATTTTATTTATTTTTTTTAAATTGATTTTGATGATAATTTTTCTCTATGACTCTGTTCCATTGTCGCACAACGTTGCCCTGAGGCAACGGAAAAATATTTTGGGGTTGGGGGAGGGTGGGGGGCAATTTATTTATTTATTTTTTATCAATAAAATGTTCCCAAATGAACCAAAAAATTATGTGGAATATTTTTTTTTCATGTGTCATCAACATGTGTGCAGTAGAGGGTAAAAGCTTCATGTTCGTTCTTGATGCGTTCTGTGAGAAAAATCGATCGATAAACGGGTATGCTGTGGTTTTAAACTGCACAGTCGCTGCACCACGTGTTGATGAGGCGCGTGCACGCGAGGGGGAGAACGGTATGCAGTGTTGTCAAGTCCGCGGAATTGGACTACTTTTACACTGTTGCCACGGGTTGTTTTTCAAGTCCGCGGGTTGAAGCGACCCCAAATAACACTATAGTTAACCCCTGGAATGCGAATTTTACCAGGGGTACCAGCCAAAAACGCGGATTTTACCCCCGAAACGCGATTTTTACACTGGGTAAAAACTTTGTGTAAAAACCTGGCAACCCTGACGATGTGCCCGGGAGTGAGATTGGTACAACTCCTCTTAGCAGTTTTTCTTTCATTTTCATCTGTGGGTGAGGTTGCAAGACAGAAACCCGATGCTGTAAGGTAAAGCAATGCATTTTGTATCCAATAACAAGATACTATGGCATAATTTCTGCAATGATTAACATAGTAAATCTAGGAAAGTTTTTGATTTTTTTTTTAATCAAAAAAAACAACAACAACATAGGCTAATATTTATAACATTATACTTTGTTAGCCTATCTTGCATTACAAAAGTCAAGCTGCGTCCGAAATCTCATAGGCCTACTGTTGTGTAGGTAGGCTATTTGAAATTAAATTTACCCCATGACCTTTGAAAAAGTAGGTTCTGTATAGTAATGCAGAAGGAATTAAACGAGTTTTTAAACCGGTTTAATCTACATCTTGGCAATTCTTAATCTCTTTCCCGATGGCAGCATATCACTGAAACTCACAGTTAATGGTGTGTTTTGCATCATGCAGAATCTTAAAGGGATAGTTCACCCAAAAATGAAAATGTGATGTTTATCTGATGTGATGATTATCAGGGCGTCCAAGATGTAGGTGACTTTGTTTCTTCAGTAGAACACAAATGATGCTTTTTAACTCCAGTTGCCATCTGACAGTCTTATAATGCGAGTGAATGGTAACACAATGTATAGGAATCAAAAAATATGCATAGACAAATCCAAATTAAACCCTGCGGCTCATGACGGCACATTGATGTCCTAAGACACGAAACAAACATTATTTATATCATTTTTACCCAGTGGCGGCTGGTGCAAAAAAAATTTGGTGGGGCGCAATTTATTTATTTATTTATTTTAAGAAATGCTGGAATGAATAGGCTAATTGTTAAATAATCATTTAACAAGTGATATAATAGTGTATCATTACTGCTTATCTAAAAAATGGAAAATTCAGTATTCAAAGCATGCCATAGGGCTGGGATCTAAAAAGAATATATCTGTATTTAATTAATATATATATATATATATATAATATATGAAGACTTCAGATGCAAAAGCCTCTAAGTGCCATCTGAAATTTTCTTCTAAAATGAGCATTTTTATCAAGCTTGTATGTTTAGGTTCAGTAATTGCACTTTAATGGCAATTAATAGGTACTTTTCATTCACGCAGTTGGACATAATGTTGTACAAACCGATCGTTTTGTGTCTTAGGACATGTGTCGTCACGAGCTGCAGGGTTTAATTTGGATTTGTCTATGCATATTTTTTGACTCTTATAAATTGTGTTCCCATTCACTCCCATAAGACTGACAGACGGCAACAGTTGGAGTTAAAAATCATCATTTGTGTTCTACTGAAGTCACCTACATCTTGGATGCCCTGGAGGTAAGCAGATAAACATCAAATTTTCATGTTTGGGTGAACTGTCCCTTTAAGGCATCTTTACACAGCCGATTTATGGCTGCTCTGCGGGTCCGTGCTCAGAATTCAGTGTAAAGACGCAATGCCGCATTAAAGAAGACCTAAAATACACTGTACTTATAGTACACTGTAATGTACTACAAAGTAGTATCTAAATACATTGTTTTTAAATGCAGAGATAGTATATTAAAAGCACATTTAAGTTCATATTTCATGGTGTCTCAAAATAGCACAGTTGAGTACACTTAGATGTTCTTAAGATGATCTTAAGAAGTACTAAAGAAGATTTTTAGTATATTAAGTACAAAATTAGTGTGCTGCCAAAACCCGGGAGGAAGGAGGCAGGAACCAG